>NC_134489.1:7524517-7824517 GCF_040206685.1 Ascaphus truei
TCCCCCTCCTCATCTCTTCCACTCACCACATCTCCCCCTCCTCATCTCTTCCACTCCCCACACTCCCCTCACCTCATCTCTTCCACTCCCCACATCTCCCCCTCCTCATCTCTTCCACTCCCCACATCTCCCCCTCCTCATCTCTTCTACTCCCCCCCCCACAACACACACCACCTCAAATCCTCAAATCTCCCTCAGCATATCTCCCCCTTCTCATATCTCCTCATACCTCCCCCTCCTCATACCTCCCACTCCTTTTCCTCATATCTCCCCCTCCCCATATCTCCTCCTCATCATACCTCCCCTCCTCATACCTTCACTCCTCATACCTCCCCCTCCGCATAAGTCCCCCTCCCTCATATCTCCCCTCTTCATCTCCCCACATCTCCCCCTCCTCATACCCTTCCACTCCCCATATCTCCCCCTCCTCATACCTTCCACTCCCCACATCTCCCCCACCTCATCCCTTCCACTCGCCTCATCTCCACCTCCTATCTCTTCCACTCCCCACATCTCCCCCTCCTCATCTCTTCCACTCCCCACATCTCCCCCTCCTCATCTCTTCCACTCCCCACATTTCCCCCTCCTCATCTCTTCACTCCCCACATCTCCCTCTCCTCATCTCTTCCACTCCCCACATCTCCCCCTCCTCATCTCTTCCACTCCCTTATCTCCCCCTCCTCATCTCTTCTACTCCCCCCCACACACACACACATCACATCTCCACAAATCCCCCCTCCTCATATCTCCCCTCTTCATATCTCCTCATACCTCCCCCTCCTCATACCTCCCACTCCTCATTTCCTCATATCTCCCCTTCCCCATATCTCCTCCTCCTCATACCTTCCCCTCCTCATACCTTATCTTCCTCATACTTCCCACTCCTCATATCTCCCCCCTCATCTCATCATATGTTCACCTCATCATATCTCCCCTCCTCATCTCCCCACATCTCCCCCCTCCTCATACCCTTCCACTCCCCACATCTCCCCCACCTCATCCCTTCCACTCCCCATATCTCCCACCTCCTTATCTCTTACACTCCCACGTCTCCCCCTTCCTCATCTCTTCCACTCCCCACATCTCCCCCTCCTCATCTCTTCCACTCCCCCACACCTCCCCTCTCCTCATCTCTTCCACTCCCCACATCTCCCCCTCCTCATCTCTTCCACTCCCCACATCTCCTCACCTCATCTCTTCCACTCCCCACATCTCCCCCTCCTCATCTCTTCCACTCCCCACATCTCACACTCCTCATCACACACACACACACACACACACACTCACACACACACAGCACACACACACACACACACACACACACATCACACACACACACACACACACACACACACACACACACACACACACACACACACACACACACACGTCCCCCCTCCTCATATCTCCCCCTCCTCATATCTCCTCATACCTCCCCCTCCTCATACCTCCCACTCCTCATTTCCTAATATCTCCACTCCCCATATCTCCTCCTCATACCTTCCCCATCCCATACCTTCTCTCCTCATATTTCCCCCTCCTCATATCTCCCCTACTCATCTCCCCACATCTCCCCCTCCTCATACCCTTCCACTCAACACATCTTCCCACCTCATCCCTTCCATTCCCCACATCTCCACCTCCTCATACCTTTCCACTCCCTACATCTCCCCCTCCTCATCTCTTCCACTCCCAACATCACCCCCTCCTCATCTCTTCCACTCCCCACATCTCCCCCTCCTCATCCTTCTATCCCCCCCCCCCCCCCACACACACACACACACACACACACACACACACACACACACACACACACACACACACACACACACACACTCACACACACACACACACACACACACACACACACACACACACACACACACCTCCTCAAATCCTCAAATCCCCTCCTCATATCTCCCCCTTCTCATATCTCCTCATACCTCCCCCTCCTCATATCTCCCCTCCTGATCTCCTCATATGTCCCCCTAATCATATCTCCCCTCCTCATCTCCCCACATCTCCCCCTGCCTCATACCCTTCCACTCCCCACATCTCCCCCACCCTCATCCTTCCACACCCCACATCTCCACCTCCTTATCTCTTCCACTCCCCACATCTCCCCCTCCTCATCTATTCCACTCCCCACATCTCCCCCTCCTCATCTCTTGCCACTGCCCACATCTCCCCCTCCTCATCTCTTCCACTCCCCACATCTCCCCTCCTCATCTCTTCCACTCCCCACATCTCCCCCTCCTCATCTCTTCTACTTCCACCCCCACACACACCTCCTCAAATCCTCAAATCCCCCTCCTCATACCTCCCCCTCCTCATATGTCCCCCTCCTCATATCTCCCTCCTCATCTCCGCACATCTCCCCCTCCTCATACCCTTCCACTCCCCATATCTCCCCCTCCTCATACCTTCCACTCCCCACATCTCCCCCACCTCATCCCTTCCACTCCCCTCATCTCCACCTCCTTATCTCTTCCACTCCCCACCTCTCCCCTCCTCATCTCTTCCACTCCCACATCTCCCCCTCCTCATCTCTTCCACTCCCCACATCTCCCTCTCCTCATCTCTTTCACTCCCCACATCTCCCTCTCCTCATCTCTTCCACTCCCCACATCTCCCCCTCCTCATCTCTTCTACTTCCCCCCCCCACACACACCTCCTCAAATCCTCAAATCCCCCTCCTCATACCTCCCCCTCCTCATATGTCCCCCTCCTCATATCTCCCCTCCTCATCTCCGCACATCTCCCCCCTCCTCATACCCTTCCACTCCCCGATATCTCCTCCTCCTCATACCTTCCACTCCCCACATCTCCCCACCTCATCCCTTCCACTCCCCTCATCTCCACCTCCTTATCTCTTCCACTCCCCACCTCTCCCCCTCCTCATCTCTTCACTCCCACATATCCCCCTCCTCATCTCTTCCACTCCCCACATCTCCCTCTCCTCATCTCTTTCACTCCCCACATCTCCCCCTCCTCATCTCTTCCACTTCCCACATCTCCCCCTCCTCACCTCTTCTACTCCCCCCCCCACACACACACACACACTTATCTCCCCATCTTCATATCTCCTCATACCTCCCCCTCCTCATACCTTCCACTCCTCATTTCGTCATATCTCCCCTTCCCCATATCTCCTCCTCCTCCTCCTCCTCCTCCTACCTTCCCCTCCTCATACCTTAACTTCTTCATACTTCCCACTCCTCATATCTCCCCCTCCTCATCTTGTCATACTGTATGTCCCCCTCATCATATCTCCCCTCCTCATCTCCCCACATCTCCCCCTCCTCATACCCTTCCACTCCCCACATCTCCCCCACCTCATTCCTTCCACACCCCACCATTCCACCTCCATATCTCTTCCACTCCCCACATCTCCCCCTCCTCACTCTTCCACTCCTCACATCTCCCCCTCCTATCTCTTCCACTTCCCACATCTCCCCCTCCTCATCTCTTCCACTCCCCACATCTCCCCCTCCTCATCTCTTCCACTTCCCACATCTCCCCCACCTCTTTTCTTCCTCTCCCCACATCTCCCCCTCCTCATTTCTTCCACTCCCCACATCTCCCCCTCCTCATCTCTTCCACTCCCCATATCTCCCCGCCTCATCTCTTCCACTCCCACATCTCCCTCTCCTCAGCTCCCCCTGCTCATACCTTCCACTCCCCACATCTCCCCCTCCTCATCTCCCCCTGCTCATACCTTTTACTCCCCACATCTCCCCCTCCTCATCTCCCCCTGCTCATACCTTCTGCTCCCCACATCTCCCCCCTCATCTCCCCCTGCTCATACCTTCCACTCCCCACATCTCCCCCCCTCATCTCCCCCTTCTTATACCTTCCACTCCCCACATACCCCCCTCCTCATCTCCCCCTACTCATACCTTCCACTCCCCACATTTCCCCTTCCTCATCTCCCCCTGCTCATACTTTCCACTCCCCACATCTCACCCTCCTCATCTCTTCCACTCCCCACATCTCCCGCTCCTCATCTCTTCCACTCCCCACATCTCCCCTTCCTCATCTCTTCCACTCCCCACATCTCCCGCTCCTCATCTCTTCCACTCCCCACATCTCCCCTTCCTCATCTCTTCCACTCCCCACATCTCCCCATCCTCATTCCTTCCACTCCCTACATCTCCTCCATCCTCATACCTTTCACTCCCAACATCTCCCCCAGCTCATACCTTCCACTACCCACATCTACCTTTCCTCATCTCCCCCCGTTCATAACTTCCACTCCCCACATCTCCCCTTCTCATACCTTCCACTCCCCAAATCTCCCCTCCTCATCTCCCCCTGCTCATACCTTCCACTCCCCACATATCCCCCTCCTCATCTCCCCCTGCTCATATCTTCCACTCCCCAAATCTCCTCCTCCTCGTGTCCCCCTGCTCATACATTCCACTCCCCACATCTCCCTCTCCTCATCTCCCCCTGCTCATACCTTCCACTCCCCACATCTCCCCCTCCTCATCTCCCCCTGCTCATACCTTCCACTCCCCACATCTCCCCCTCCTCATCTCCCCCTGCTCATACCTTCCACTCCCCACATCTCCCCCTCCTCATCTCCCCCTGCTCATACATTCCACTCCCCACATCTCCCCCTCCTCATCTCTTCCAATCCCCACATCTACCCCACCTCCTTTCTTCCACTCCCCACATCTCACCCTCCTCATTTCTTCCACTCCCCACATCTCCCCCTCCTCATCTCTTCCACTCCCCACATCTCCCTTTCCTCATCTCTTCCACTCCCCACATCTCCCCCACCTCCTCTCTTCCTCTCCCCACATCTCCCCCTCCTCATCTCCCCCTGATCATACCTACCACTCCCCACATCTCCTCCTCTTCATCTCCCCTTGCTCATACCTTCCACTCCCCACATCTCCCCCTCCTCATCTCCCCTTTCTCATACCTTCCACTCCCCACATCTCCCCCTCCTCATCTCCCCCTGCTCATACCTTCCACTCCCCACATCTCCCCCCCCTCATCTCCCCCTTCTTATACCTTCCACTCCCACATATCCCCCTCCTCATCTCCCCATGCTCATACCTTCCACTCCCCACATCTCCCCCCCTCATCTCCCCCTTCTTATACCTTCCACTCCCCACATATCCCCCTCCTCATCTCCCCCTACTCATACCTTCCACTCCCCACATTTCCCCTTCCTCATCTCCCCCTGCTCATACCTTCCACTCCCCACATCTCCCCCTCCTCATCTCTTCCACTCCCCACATCTCCCCTCCTCATCTCTTCCACTCCCCACATCTCCCCTTCCTCATCTCTTCCACTCCCCACATCTCCCCATCCTCATTCCTTCCACTCCCTACATCTCCTCCATCCTCATACCTTTCACTCCCAACATCTCCCCCAGCTTATACCTTCCACTACCCACATCTACCTTTCCTCATCTCCCCCCGTTCATAACTTCCACTCCCCACATCTCCCCCTTCTCATACCTTCCACTCCCCAAATCTCCCCCTCCTCATCTCCCCCTGCTCATACCTTCCACTCCCCACATCTCCCCTCCTCATCTCCCCCTGCTCATACCTTCCAATCCCCAAATCTCCTCCTCCTCGTGTCCCCCTGCTCATACATTCCACTCCCCACATCTCCCCCTCCTCATCTCCCCCTGCTTATACATTCCACTCCCCACATCTCCCTCTCCTCATCTCCCCCTGCTCATACCTTCCACTCCCCACATCTCCCCCTCCTCATCTCCCCCTGCTCATACCTTCCACTCCCCACATCTCCCCCTCCTCATCTCCCCCTCCTCATACCTTCCACTCCCCACATCTCCCCCTCCTCATCTCCCCCTGCTCATACATTCCACTCCCCACATCTCCCCCTCCTCATCTCTTCCAATCCCCACATCTCCCCCTCCTCATTTCTTCCACTCCCCACATCTCCCCCTCTTCATCTCTTCCACTCCCCACATCTCCCTTTCCTCATCTCTTCCACTCCCCACATCTCCCCCGCCTCCTCTCTTCCTCTCCCCACATCTCCCCCTCCTCATCTCCCCCTGATCATACCTACCACTCCCCACATCTCCTCCTCTTCATCTCCCCTTGCTCATACCTTCCACTCCCCACATCTCCCCCTCCTCATCTCCCCTTTCTCATACCTTCCACTCCCCACATCTCCCCCTCCTCATCTCCCCCTGCTCATACCATCCACTCCCCATATCTCCCCCCTCCCCTCCCTATATCTCCCTGTTTCAGGGTACATGCAACCACACGCAGGTTTTCTTGATAAAGCTTATTTATTGAGCCTTAAAAAATACAGCACACAAAAACAAAACAGCTTCTTTCCAGCATACAAAAACAAAACAGCTTCTTTTCAGCATACAAAAACAAAACAGCTTCTTTTCAGCATACAAAAAAATGACAGCTTCTTTTCAGCATACATATCACAGACAGTTCATCAAACATGTACTTTGAAGACAGACCTTATAGCAGTAATCTTACTTCAGTATTTCAGTCCTATCTCTTGACCAGCTAGCCTGCATGTGTGTACAGCCTGGGGGTTTTAAAACACCTTGATGAGGCAGCTGGGTTCAGACTAATTAACTCAGCTGGAAGTTAACCTCCTCACTGCTGCACTGCAGACCTGCACATAGGTATGCCTGGCATATGACAGGTGACGTTTATTCACCCTGTCACATTCCTCCTCTGTTAGTGTGTGGCTGGGGCCACGCACGGCTGAAGCCCGACCATCCACCCCTTCTCTAGAGAAGAAATCAACATTCGCATTTTTTTTTCTAGGTCTGTGCTGAATCTCAAACGAGAAGGGTTGGAGGGCCATATACCACATGGTCAACCTAGCATTAGAGTCCTTCATACTATTTAACCACTTTAATGGAGCATGGTCCATCACCAGAGTAAAATGGACTCCTTCCAGGTAATGCCTCAAAGCCTCAATTGCCCACTTTACTGCGAGGCACTCCTCAATCACTGAGTATTTTTTTTCCCCTCAGGAACAATTTCCTATTCAGAAAAAGGATTGCATGTTCCAATCCCTCAAACTGTTGTGACAACACTGCCCCTGGCCCTATATCTGAGGCATCAGTTTGCACGATAAAAGGCTTATCGAAGTCTGGGCTTCTAAGGACGGGACCCTCTGATAGACACATTTTTACTGCCTCAAAGGCTCTTTGGCACTCCCTTGACCATACCACTTGTGTAGGGGCACACTTTCTTGTGAGGTCTGTTAGTGGGGCTGCAACCTTCGAATAGTTGGGGATGAACCGCCGATAGTACCCTGCTAAACCCAGCAGAAAGCATACCTGCATCTTTGTTTGGGGGGTCGGAACTTCTTTCAGGACAACTACCTTGTCGGCTAGTGGCCTTACTTTTCCACCTCCCACTGCATACCCTAAGTACTTGGTTTCCACCTTACCTAAGGCACATTTCTTAGGGTTGGCTGTGAGCCCTGCCTCTCAGAGATTTGAGGACCGCTTTCAGCCTATTCTGATGGTCCCACCAGTGTCTACTATACATGACAATGTCGTCAAGGTAGGCTGTGCTGTGTTATAGTGAATATAAAGCGCTAACTCTACTAGTGTCCACTATCAATATACAGTGGTTATTCTTAAATCAATTAATGCAGGAATACGACAAATACATGTATACACGTGTATAATATTAAAGTGTATAAAAAATGATATAAAGACCCCCTGCTTGACCCAGCTGGTTAGGGACTGGTTCCACTGGTCCCTCAGGTTGTACAAGTCCGTGCGTGATCCAGGGTGAGCATGGGAGAAAAAAATATAAAAAACACAATATAAGTGCAGACAGTTTGATACTAAGTGAATTAAAGTGATTTTTGTCTTGGCTCATGAGTGTTGCCTACTCACAAGATTTAAATAGGACACGGGCAGTTTAGACACAATGGTCTCAGTGGACTGGATCTGTGGATTCTGAGTATGATGCGATCTTCACTCTCAGCCAGAAATAAAAACATTAATTTCAGGCATGTATCACAATAATTGTGAGTGGAAGGAGGTGGACTGCAGATCTTAGGGCTCACCCGCCACCTTTGCTGCGCAGGCACTGCGAGGGAAACTGCTCCGCTGGAGGGTCCTTCTCAGTCCCTTCCCGGTTACTCGGATGCTGGAGGCTCCAATCTCCCTGGTGTGTGTCTGCTGCGGTATCCCCACTTCAGAAGTACGCCGTCTGATGGTACTCGAGTGACTCCGATACGTCACTTCCCGTGTAGTCCCGCTGCGTCACTTCCGGTGGTGGGCTCCCGATCTCCGTCCTACTCCTCTCTCCCAGAAGGCGGATACCACTCTACGCGTTTCATCGGGTTTAAGGACCATAAAAAGTGGACTACACCACTCACTGCATGATTCCTCAATCACGCCTAAGTGTAACATTTCTTGTACCTCCTTGTCTACCAGGGACTTACGACTTTCAGGCACCCTGTAAGGACGAGGACATACTTTCACCCCAGGTGCTGTCTCTATCACATGTGACACTAAATAAGTTTGCCCTGGTAAATCAGAAAAACATCTTTGAATTGTGTAATTATTTCTAACAAGTCCCCTTTTTGTTCAGAGGACAATTGTCTACCCATTGTTATTTTCTCATCACCACAGATGTTCCCCCGTGGGGGCTGAGGACCCAGGTCAATTTCCTCCTCCACCGGGTTGATGAATAGAGACTGCTGCATCTTCCAGGGTTTCAGCAAGTTCACATGATAAATTTGTTTACTCTTCCTGGACCCTGGTTGAGCAATCTCGTAATCCACATC
Organism: Ascaphus truei; assembly: GCF_040206685.1. NCBI lineage: Eukaryota > Metazoa > Chordata > Amphibia > Anura > Ascaphidae > Ascaphus > Ascaphus truei. The sequence goes on from NC_134489.1 coordinate 7,533,287, forward strand.
ACCCGTGTGGCAGAGTACTTCGAATGGGCCCTGCCATTTGGCTAGGAGTTTGCTCTCACAACTGAGTAACAATAACATCACCTGGTCTCCCGGGTGAAACACTCTCAAATGAGCATTTTAATTCTAATGATCTAAGATTCTCCCTAGCAAAATGGCTGAACACATCTAGGCGCTTCCTAAGGTCCAATACATATTGCAGGGTATTCTTAGAAGGGGACTGCTGTTCCTCCCAAGACTCCTTTAGGAGGTCTAGGATACCCCGAGTTTGGCGGCCATGCAGCAGTTCAAATGGAGAGAATCCCGTGGAGGCCTGCGGAACTTCCCGCACTGCAAACAGCAGAAAAGGGAGAAGTTAATCCCAGGCTCTCTTCTCTGAATCTACAAATTTCCTCAGCATCCCTTTCAGAGTTCAGTTAAATCTTTCCACCAATCCGTCAGTCTGTGGATGGTAGATGGATGTCTGAACAGACTTGACCTCTAATAATTTCAAGACATCCAGCATCAGTTTAGCCATATAATTTGTACCTTGGTCTGTCAACATAACCTGGGAAAGTCCAACCTGTGAGAACAGCTCCAACAATTTGCTGGCTACTTGCTTCGCCGTAGCAGTCTTCAGGGGAAATGCCTTAGGATTTCTTGTGACATAGTCGACTATTCCGAGAATATACCTGTGCCCTTTCGCAGATGGTTCTAGCGGTCCTACCAAGTCTACTCCAATCCTCTCAAAGGGAACTGACACCAAGGGTATAGGAACCAAGGGGGCTGGTTTTTGTCCCTTCGGACTAGTCAGCTGGCATTCAGGACATGTCGCACACAACTTAGCAATATCACTATGCATCCCTGGCCAATAGAAGCGGAATGAAATACGGTCCAAGGTTTTATCTCTACCAAGGTGACCACCACAAGGGACAGTATGGGCTAGGGTGAAGACAGTTTTAATAAATGCCTTGGGAACCAATATTTGTCTGGTGACCTCCCCTGTTTGTGTCTGCTTGTTCACCCTATACAGGAAATCAAATACTTAATATTTATTTTATTATGCTAGTTAATGTGTTTAATAATGGACAAATAATCTATTATCCATATCTGGATAATAGTTATTTTGCCCATTACTGTACTGTATGTGTGTGTGTGTGTGGGGGGGGGGGGGTGGTATTTATGTATTTAAATGTATAGGACAGGTTTATTTTTTTTATATACAGGGTTGGTTCCTTAGGTCTGCGGGGACCTCTGGAGACCACCTGAGGTTTCCTCGGACTTCCCATGGGTACCAGGCTGCCGGGTCCACGGGGACACCTGTGGAAAAGAACCGGTGGCCCCACATCTGTGGGGGCTCCACGGACCTGTAGGGACCACCCGAGGGCCTCCAGACCCCCGTGGGAACCACCCGAGGCCCCTCAGACACCTGTGGGGCTGACCCGGGGCCCCACAGACACACATGGGCCTACCGGTGGAGACCCCATTTGGGGCCCACGGTGACCCGCGGAGACCACCTGGAGGACCACGGCGCCTGCTGGGGAACACCCATAGGCCTCCAGACCCTGTTTGAAACATTTTGCTCAGGCCACTGTTGGTCCTGCGGACACCCGGCAGGGCCACTGGGGACTCCCGTGGGCCTGGGGTATTAACCCTGTATGGAAAATAATAAATCATGTGTTTATGGGGGGGGGGGGCACAGGGGTGGGCTACGTATTTTTTATTCAATATAGTCATGTTTATTGTGGTTAACGGGGGTATGGGGTGTATTGTCCCCAATCCAGGTCCCTGTGGGTTGTGGGTGGTTAGGCTCACAGGTGGGGGGGTACTGGGGGAGGGTGTATAGGCCTCTCGAATGGTGGGTGAGGGTGGGTTAACCCCTTAATGACTATAGTGTTAATCAGCTAAGGTGATTAAGGGGTTAGGGGACATTACATTGGCTTTTGTTATTCTTGTTTATGTTTTGCAGCATCGGAGGAGGGCATGGAAGGTGATGAAGATGAGGATGGTCTTCATCATGGCAGCCGGACATGGGTGAGTGCTATATGTATTTATTGTACTTTATGTATTTTAAATGGGCAAATTCACTTTTATCCATATGTGGATAATAGTAATTTTGCCCATTACTATACTGTATGTGTTAGGTGGGGGGGGGTGTATTTATTTAAAAGTATTTATGTGTTTTTAATTTGGGGGGGCCACCCCTGCACATGTACACTATGAATAAAATTGTGTTTAATAGATTTTTTTAATGTTGCCGGTGTTTGCGCCAAGAGAGTGGCGGATCTCTCTCTGCTGCGGACACATCTCAGCTGGGGACGGCTTATCGGCAGCTTCTCGCCAAGCAGACTGTCTCGCCACCGGCTAATCGCCATGTTTGGCAATGTTGCTCTCGCTGTGATTCACCAGGGATTCGGCCCTTCCTGCATACAGCGAGGCCAACACGCCAAAAACATGGCGAGTTCAAAGCCCTGGCGAATGCAATTTTTCGCCGCTTAGTGCATGACCCCTTTAGTCTCTGACTAGAGTTTCGTTTGCATATTGAGTGCTGGAAACCACAATTTACTTCAGTGTAGATATTTTTGGGATGAGAGATCCCATAGGTTCCGTGTCACCATTTAATCTCACATATCAAAGTTTACCTATATAGTATGTACAGTTGTGATGTTTTTATATAGGATTTCCTAAATTAAATGTTTTACTTATTTGTATGATGTTCCAAAAATAGTGTTTACTACTTCTCCAGGATCACCGAATTCTGTACATCAGAAAGTTACCCTTATAGAGTCTCAACCCTCCCTGCTCTTACACTGATCCGATGGCGACGGATACATCTTTGTCCGGCCCCGTGAGTACAGTCTTGATTGGTGCACGCCCCACCCCCTCCCCCCCCCCTGACGGCCGGGTCACGCTGACGTCATCATGGGGGAGGGTTCAGTCTGGGGATAGGTGTGGCTGTGGCTACAGCTCTATGCTGTATTGCCAGGGATTTAGACCTAGACGTCTGACGTCACTAGGGGGCGCCACACGGTCGCTCTGACGTCATCACGTGGGCGTCAGCGTCCTGTTTATGTGGCAGAACGGGGAGGGGTGAGTATCAGGGGGGTGGTATTTATTTTGACTGTTTTCTTGTGTTTGGTAGCCTTCACCTTGAGAAAGGCAGTATTAGACTGCCAAAACATTGGACTTTGTGGCATATTAAACCTCCTTTTGAGTAAGACCGTGTGCCAGCTTCTTCTTCTTTGTATTGTCCCACACCCACAGTCACTCTTGGCTTTCATCTCAAAACACTCCACTGTAACTATTCTGCTAAAAATGTGAAATGCCTTGTATAAAATGTATACCCTGTTCACCCATGCAACCGCACTTGCAACAATGCATCACCTCTCCTACTCTATATCCAGGACACACCCAAAAACGAATAAATGGTTACAAAATTATAAAGTTGGCAGATATGATATATCCCTCAACATAGGGACGGCTTGCTACCTGCTTTGCTGTGACATCTGCAAAGGTATTTTTTTTTTTTACCAGGAGCCTGTCTGCCCTGTTAGTATGGCAGCAACCTTTATTACTGCAATAGCCCTTGGAGTTAACATTGATATAATAAATTCTGAACCTGCTGTGCATTGTGTATTATTTACAAACATATCAAGTTCTGGATCCTCTATAGGAATTTCAGAGTCCTTCCCTACATATGTATCTCCCCTTTTTTGTTCATATATTATCTATATACTATGTGAACAAAGATATAAAAATAGTTATGAAAACAGGTTGCTTGAAATATAGCAAAATTAAACTGGTAAATAGATTTGTATGTTTAGCGACTATAAAAATATTTACTGCTTGTGCTAAAAGAAAAAGCCTGCAGTAGGTATTTTAACAACTGTGGCATTAACAATAGGGAACCTGTAAATATAAGAAAAATCCTGAATCCTGAACAAGAGATTTCTTTTTAAACTAGACAAATAATTTTTAACTCTTTGGGAAGTGCCGAGCACACGGCCAGCATTAACTTTTAAAGACACTCCGACTTTAAAAAAAAAAAAAAAATATTAAAAAGCGCTTTTTTTTTTTCTGGGTAAATAGCCAATTTGTTCCAGGCATTTTGCCAGAAACCTAGAAGTACGGAGAGCAGATAACGGGTTTCGCTGGCTTATACATATTAACTGCTGGATTAATCCCTCGCGCAGGGGATTGGAACATTAGTTTAATGTTAAATATGAAGCTTTCCACACTGTCCTAAAACGGCATCTTGTATGGTCTTTCAAAAATTAAATAACGGGAATATTTCAAATTATTTATAAACACCAAGTCTATGCCAACAAGAGCATGCAACATTCTTCTGAAAGAAATCTCATATTCTTGCAAACTTCCATCACTACAAATTTATGCTATCCCGTTTTAACTCTGCTCTCTCAGCTAAACAAAACTACTTCTCTCCATTAATCAATCTTTTCAAACATGCAACAATTATACCATGACTCAAAAACAGCACCTGTCTTGTATGGCTTCTACACGGTTTATTTAACGGAGACAATTCTCACGAAAAAAACTGATGACCTCCATGCTGCTAAAGACAGATATCATTACACTCTGCTCATATTACTCAACCTCTCTGCAGCATTTGACCCCATGGACACCCTCCTGTGAAGCGCTATGCACATTAATAGCGTTATATACATATATAATACAATATATAATTCAAACAGTGGGGCCTATGCAGAGAGCAGCGAATTTTAAAATTGGCGAATTTATTAAAAAGTAGCTTTTTTGGAGAGTTTTATTCTCCATATGCAGAAAAGTGCGAATTCTGCTATGTTTAACATGGATGCGTGTGGCGAGTTTAAATTGGCGAGATGCGCGCTTCAGAAACGTGTAAAAACAAATTCGCACCTTTTTTTTCCCTTTGCAATGGCCGCGAGCGGCAGCTTCTTGCCAATTTTTTCTGGCGAGGCAAAAAGGAGACAATCGCGCCATTTTATTGGCGCGAACAGCCGCTAGATGCCGTTCGCGCCTCTCTGCATTAGGATATTTTTAAAACTGGCGAGATTGAGGTTCTCGCCAGCCGCGAGGCGAGTTTTACAAATAGAAAAGAAAAATTGGCGCGTTTTTCGGAACTCGCCATTTTCTGCTGCTTTCTGCGCGATTTTCTCCAAAAAATGGCGAATTTCGAAATAGCGCTGCTCTCTGCATAGGCCCCAGTGTTTGTAAGCTTTTACCAGCATTTTTAAACAAAACCATTCCCAAACATATCTTAATCCTGTAGAAATAAAATTGAAATGTGTTATCTTACTGGTTACACATGTAACGGGTATTCCCCCCCCAATCGCAGATATAGTGTGGGGTGCAAGGGAACATACAAGGTTACCATAGGTGTGGTGCATTACCTGTTGGCTCGCAGGAGGGCTGAGCTTCCGCCACGGGGAACCTAGGGCAATTATACTAGGGGTAACCACTTACTCAATTCAGCGCCTCCACCTGCGATGGCTCCCACCAGAGGGGGAGTGGTTCCTCGCAGGACAATACAATAATCACATACACGGGAATATATATATTAACGAGTGACTTTACTAACAAGCAATATAACATATCACGCAATACCTTTATATAACCTGTGTCCCTCTCTAGAGGAGACACCTACGGCGTCGCGCAGTACGCTTCCCCAACACCAGGTGATCCCACCCAGTGTCCCGAGAATCCCACCCAATGTCCCGCACTCTTGGAGAGAACGTGGGTGACTGCGCAGTCACAGTTACACTAAGGGGCCCGTTGGTGCACTTATGACTGTATGGTACCTGCCGAGCACTCCGGTACTCGGATCAGCAACTGGCTTCGCAAAGGGTCAGACGTGTGATGAATCCGTCTGATCCTCCAACCGAACTCCTTTGTACGCAGACCGCCAGGGCGGTCTCCCTCTGGAATAGTCTCTGCGGACCCCAACGTGGGTCCGAACCGCTTTACAGGAACCGCAGCGTCCGCTGAGTCCCTAACTAACACTTGGTACTAACGTGACAGGAACCCTAACCTAGGGCCTGTCCCTGTGGTACCGCAACCTAAAGTGGCTTTGGGGAAAACTCCTAGAGGCCTAACAGGGGTTGATAACCTGCCCCACTCCCTTAGCTCTTCCCAGCCTGACTATGCTCAATAACACTTAACGAGTTCCAGTGCCTACAGCAGCAAGCTGTAGCTCACTGGATGCTGCAGCCAACGTGCTGCGCAACAAGGTGCCTGCCTGTCAGACCTCACAGCCCTAACAGCCGTGACTCTGACAAGGCAGCACTCTACACTAAGGGCAGCGTCCCTATCTCGGGCCTCCCTAAGCACTTACCCACTAAGCTAGTGGGGAGTTGGGGCCTACCTGGGGTGTAGGTACCTATATGGGGCAGGAGCTGCACTCGCTCCCCACACCCTTCCTTCCCTCACAGCTCCCTGACTCCAACTCTCTGTAACCTTTCTTTCCCAGCTCCCACTAATGTAAGTGGCAGGGTCCCTAACCTGAGGGCTGTCCCTGGCAACACTCACCTTACTGGGGAGCTGAGCTATCTCGGGCCCTGGGGGTGCTGGCCTAGTACAGGGAGTCCCTGACTCCTGTACCCTACCTCCTTCCCTGGGCTGCTCCGGTCTCTGACTGCCCAACGTGCTGCAACTGACAAAAACCCTGTCTGCACACAACATTGTTGCAACTCTGCAGCATGAGAATCTGCCAGCTCTATTGGCTTCAATGCTGCCTGTGACCAGGGTGAAAGTGCAGTCCCCAGAGGCTGCTGGGAATTGTAGTCCTTGGCAAAGCTCTTTTCTATGGGGACCGCGTGCGCGATCTTTACTGCGCATGGGCGAAGCTCGCGCCAAAACCAAGAGGGCGGTGCCCGCCGGGAGAAGTCGCCGTCCCCTTCCCCCACTGCCATAGGGGTAAGGCAGGGGGCAAAGGAAAATCAGGGGAACCGGGGGTGACCCCCTTACACTCTCCCCCTGGTGAAAATACCAACGTCCCCGCTTGGAGAACAGCGTCACATTACAGAAAGTTACACAATAAAAATGCATTGCATAAACGGTACAATGTAACATATTGACTGTAACATCACGGATACATGGCATATCACACACAGTAATACCCAAGGCCAGCTGAGTGTTAGCTGCTTGCTGAGACCATTTGTGGGGTGCCCCTAACTGATCATGTGGGGGTACCTCACTTTTGCGTCCGTGAGCCTCCCCCTGGTGAATCTCTTGGAGAGCACACTCTGGGGTGACAGTCACCGGTTCTGTACTACTTCCTCCCCCTGGTGGAAGGAAGAGTACAATGTCTCTGGGCCAGACCTTTACCCGGCCATCCGTGGCATGGATGCAGTAGGCCAGGAGGTCTTGACCTTTTCCGCGGTCCACCACATGGTGAATGGAGCGCTCCTTCTTGGGCTCCAAGGAGGCAATTTTCACTAAATCCCTCTTTACACAGTCTTTGTCCCTACATACTGGCGAGGCTTCCACTGGGAAGCGAGCAATGGGCCATGTCTCTTTCAGCAAAGTCTCTGTTTCACCTGGCAGGGGGTAAAGGGTAGATACCTTACCACTGCGGTGACTCCCGGTGGCCAACGGGTCCTCGGGGACGCTGTCAGTTCCCACCTCAACTGTCGTGGGGCCTGTCCACAACACTTCTGAGACAGTCCACTCACTGTCTTGCAACTCGGGAGCGTTGGATCCCAGTCCTGGGATCATCATTTGGGTAAGAGCGCACGGGCTCATACTCAGTTCAGGAGCTATAACTCTGGCAATTTTCACGGCCACCTCCATCGGAGCCTGTGGGGAGCAAGGGGGTTCCTTACCACTCGGCTGGCTTGCGATGGGTTTCTCTTCTTCTGGCACGATAGGTGGTGGGCACTGGTCCACTTGCACCACTGGACAGCTACCTTCGAAGGAGGACACCTCCGCCAGGACGCGATGCAGAGGGGAGCCCTTCACCCGGGCGACCAGACTTAAGAAGCTATCGTGCTCCGCGGTCACCTGGAGGCTCACACCCGACACCCCTGGGGCAGTCAACTCACCCTTGTCGTCGGTAGCAGGTACTGATCCCACGCCTGGGACCGATGGTACCTCTGTAGGCCGGACTGGCCGTTGTAGTGCACATGGGCCCACAGCACCTGAATACACTGTAACTGAAGTAGGTGATTCTTTGGCCCCAACTTCACTGGTGTGGTCCGCCGGCTGGCGCATCACCACGAGTGGCTGGCGGCTGAATTCACTGAAAGAAGATGGGGGTACAGACACCTTACCCTGTGATTCCTCTGTCTCACTGCTGGGGTGGTTTGCCGGTAGGCGCATCGCCACCGATGGTTCGTCCTTTTCCGTAGCTGGCTGGGCCTCAGTCCTTCCCTCTTGGTTGCAACGGGGGACTAGGGCAGCCTTGTCTGTCAGCTCCTCCACCTCCGTGGTTGAGGTAGAGCAAGTAACAGCATCTTCATCTCTGTGTTCTGCCATCTGAGATTCCTGCTTGGGATCTGGGACTGTAGACTGCAGCAGCACAGGCTTTAGAAACTGTGCCCCGCAGCTGGCACACTTGGGGCCCCAGGTCTGTTTGCCACCTGGGAAGTCACACTGGTCACAAACACATCTTATGCACCCGTCATCAGCCACCACTGCCACCCGCCATTCTATTGGTAGCCTAAAGGGGTTAAAGTCCATACCACCAGATAGATTCAAATCCTTTTGTAGGCACGGGCACAGAAGAAAGGGTATTTTCCCTCCTTTTGTCCGCCATGCTCCATACAACTGCGGGTGTGTTTCTCTACATTCTGTACTGTCTTTAGTGGGAACAGCGGTTGCTGATCGCTGTTCACGGAGCTTGCTCCCCCTGGTGAAATGTGAAGGAAGGGCGAGTCCTACAAGGGAGGGGCTCTGGCTCTGAGCGGAGTCACTCACATTGCTGGGGCGGAGCTCTGGTTTTCCCGCCAGTCCCGGACGGATTTCTGCAACACAATTTGGTGCAGGCTTGCAGTCAGCAGCACATGTGCTCTCCTGCTTTGGCGGGAGACGCCATTTTAGGTGTGACTCCCTTGATGAGGGAGCCTCCATTTTGATCACAGTTCTGGTAATCTCACTAAGGCTCTCTGAGTATGCAAGAGGGTAGCCTTCTGGTGGGGCCCCTGGGAAATGTAAGGTCGGAGGGACATTTTCCCGGCATATTTCCTGATCCGTTACTAGCCACAGTCTACAACACTGGTCAGTGGGGTCGTACCGGTGCTCTATCCTCTTCCACCCTTGGTCTATGCCCAGGAGTCTCCCTAGGGCCTCACAAATTTCCCTCAACTTCACTGCACTACTGGGAACATCCCCTACTACTAGCACATGTCGCGGGGATACTTCTGTCCTCTTGGTTCGTTCGTGGGCCTCATGGCTTGCAGGCCCAAACATGGTGAAAGATCTAAATTGGGCAATTTGGAAAAAATTAAAACAGGGCATCCCAGGTCTCTCTCAGCAGCGCCTCCAAATGTAACGGGTATTCCCCCCCCAATCGCAGATATAGTGTGGGGTGCAAGGGAACATACAAGGTTACCATAGGTGTGGTGCATTACCTGTTGGCTCGCAGGAGGGCTGAGCTTCCGCCACGGGGAACCTGGGGCAATTATACTAGGGGTAACCACTTACTCAATTCAGCGCCTCCACCTGCGATGGCTCCCACCAGAGGGGGAGTGGTTCCTCGCAGGACAATACAATAATCACATACACGGGAATATATATATTAACGAGTGACTTTACTAACAAGCAATATAACATATCACGCAATACCTTTATATAACCTGTGTCCCTCTCTAGAGGAGACACCTACGGCGTCGCGCAGGACGCTTCCCCAACACCAGGTGATCCCACCCAGTGTCCCGAGAATCCCACCCAATGTCCCGCACTCTTGGAGAGAACGTGGGTGACTGCGCAGTCACAGTTACACTAAGGGGCCCGTTGGTGCACTTATGACTGTATGGTACCTGCCGAGCACTCCGGTACTCGGATCAGCAACTGGCTTCGCAAAGGGTCAGACGTGTGATGAATCCGTCTGATCCTCCAACCGAACTCCTTTGTACGCAGACCGCCAGGGCGGTCTCCCTCTGGAATAGTCTCTGCGGACCCCAACGTGGGTCCGAACCACTTTACAGGAACCGCAGCGTCCGCTGAGTCCCTAACTAACACTTGGTACTAACGTGACAGGAACCCTAACCTAGGGCCTGTCCCTGTGGTACCGCATCCTAAAGTGGCTTTGGGGAAAACTCCTAGAGGCCTAACTGGGGTTGATAACCTGCCCCACTCCCTTAGCTCTTCCCAGCCTGACTATGCTCAATAACACTTAACGAGTTCCAGTGCCTACAGCAGCAAGCTGTAGCTCACTGGATGCTGCAGCCAACGTGCTGCGCAACAAGGTGCCTGCCTGTCAGACCTCACAGCCCTAACAGCCGTGACTCTGACAAGGCAGCACTCTATACTAAGGGCAGCGTCCCTATCTCGGGCCTCCCTAAGCACTTACCCACTAAGCTAGTGGGGAGTTGGGGCCTACCTGGGGTGTAGGTACCTATATGGGGCAGGAGCTGCACTCGCTCCCCGCACCCTTCCTTCCCTCACAGCTCCCTGACTCCAACTCTCTGTAACCTTTCTTTCCCAGCTCCCACTAATGTAAGTGGCAGGGTCCCTAACCTGAGGGCTGTCCCTGGCAACACTCACCTTACTGGGGAGCTGAGCTATCTCGGGCCCTGGGGGTGCTGGCCTAGTACAGGGAGTCCCTGACTCCTGTACCCTACCTCCTTCCCTGGGCTGCTCCGGTCTCTGACTGCCCAACGTGCTGCAACTGACAAAAACCCTGTCTGCACACAACATTGTTGCAACTCTGCAGCATGAGAATCTGCCAGCTCTATTGGCTTCAATGCTGCCTGTGACCAGGGTGAAAGTGCAGTCCCCAGAGGCTGCTGGGAATTGTAGTCCTTGGCAAAGCTCTTTTCTATGGGGACCACGTGCGCGATCTTTACTGCGCATGGGCGAAGCTCGCGCCAAAACCAAGAGGGCGGTGCCCGCCGGGAGAAGTCGCCGTCCCCTTCCCCCACTGCCATAGGGGTAAGGCAGGGGGCAAAGGAAAATCAGGGGAACCGGGGGTGACCCCCTTACACACTCAATACAGGACACACAACACAAAAACGTCTCTCATACACAGCCAGCCAACTTCACAGAAAAAACAAACAGATGAGATAACAGTTCTACATTACCTTGTTCTCATAAATAAACTGCTTAAGCACAGAGCTACATAGTTACATAGTTACATAGTAGATGAGGTTGAAAAAAGATGTAGGTCCATCAAGTTCAACCTATGCTAAATTTAGACAACAGAAACTTTATCCTATATCTATACTTACTTATTGATCCAGAGGAAGGCAAACAAAAAAACCCATTAAGGGGAAAAATTAATTCCTTCCTTACTCCAAGAATTGGCAATCGGATGAATCCCTGGATCAACATCCTTCCCATGTATACTTATTTGGTATATCCCTGTATACCTTTCCCATCTAAAAAGATGTCCAACCTTTTTTTGAACAAATCTATTGTATCTGCCATCACAGTCTCCATGGGTAATGAATTCCACATTTCAACTGCCCTTACTGTAAAGAACCCTTTCCTTTGTTGCTGGTGAAATTTCCATTCCTCCAACCTTAAGGGATGGCCCTGAGTCCTTTGTACTGCCCGTGGGATGAATAATTCTTTTGAAAGCTCCTTGTATTGTCCCCGAATATATTTGTATATAGTTATCATATCCCCTCTTAGACGCCTCTTTTCTAATGTAAATAAATCTAATTTAGCTAACCTCTCCTCATAAGTTAGAATGTCCATCCCCTTTATTAATTTGGTGGCTCTTCTCTGCACTCTCTCTAGTTCCATAATGTCTTTTCTTAGGATTGGTGCCCAAAATTGTACTCCATATTCAAGGTGTGGTCTTACTAATGCTTTGCCGCTACTGCATGACATTGAAGAGGCGAGGTTCCAGATGCGCACAATCTCATCAGAATATAAGGGAAAAAGGGAAAAAACACACAATAGTGTAATATTGTAGATATTGTACGAGCAAAAAATGTATTGCACTCACATTTTCCGAAGTTACACAGGTATTTCGGTTACTAAGTTTAACCACACTGTTATTGTAGATTCTCCGTTTTCAGGGCACCTCTAGTGATGAATACCGTCTTCAGTCGCAGGACTTGCAGTATCATGCAGGATCACCGGTGACAAGGTATTCTCAATAGAACAGACAAAAAACACAAATAGTGTAACACTGTTTGTGTGGATATTTATAAAGTGGTTGAGCAAAAATGTGCACTCACATTTTATGTGGAGATATATAAACTTATGGTTGTTCAAGTAACCAACTTAAAGGGGTGGTTCTGGAATCACTGGATATTACCAAAAGAAAAGGGAAAGGACCCAGGAAAAAAGGAAAAAATCTTTATATTATAAAAATAAAAAACAGTATTATAACCAGAAAACCAAAATGGGATACACTAAACCCAAACTACTCCATATTCAAGGTGTGGTCTTACTAATGCTTTGTAAAGGGGCATAATTATGTTTACTTCCCTTCCATCCATTGCCCGTTTGATGCAAGATAAGATCTTGTTTGCCTTTGCAGCTACTGCATGACATTGGGCACTATTGCTAAGCTTGCTGTCTACAAGCACTCCTAAATCCTTCTCCATCAAGGATTCCCCCAATATATCTCCATTTAATTTGTAAGTCGTCTTTTTATTCTTGCATCCCAAATGCATAACCTTACATGTATCTGTATTAAACCTCATCTGCCATTTACCTGCCCACGTTTCCAGTCTCTCCAAGTCCTTCTGAAGAGAAATTACATCCTGCTCTGATTCTATTACCTTACACAATTTAGTATCATCAGCAAAGATGGAGACTTTGCTCTCGATCCCAACCTCAAGGTCATTAATAAACAAGTTAAAAAGCAAGGGTCCCAGTACCGATCCCTGAGGTACTCCACTCACGACTTTAGCCCAACCTGAAAAGTTTCATTTATGACAACCCTCTGTTGTCTGTCCTTTAACCAGTTTTCAATCCAGGTGCATATATTATTACTGAGCTAATTAATTTTAATGTTAATGCTTCACATTCTGTAAATTGTAAAGGAGAGGCTGTGCCCCTCCTTTCGTTAAGATAGAAATACCGCAATCAAAAAGAATGTGTCCGGTTTAAAAAGTATCCGCCTGGCCAGGACGAATAATCCTTTCAAACTATAACCAGGGACAGAGTTGAATATTCGTTCCCTTCCGCTGTGATGTATTTCTATAAAATTGTGTACAATCGTGGCAGCATTCTTTATTAGTCAATGTGGTTTTTAAACAAAGCCCTGCAGCACTGGCTTATTGAGTGGTGAATGTCCCTCAATGTTCTCTCTACCTTTTATAACCTTTTTAAAATTTATATTTCATCATGAGCAACTAATTTTCATTTTTATGTAATTATCTGCAATTTCATGGATGGCGACCTGTACACATATGATAATCAGCATGATCCACAGTATCTTTCACACAAGAAATCATTCAGGGGAAAAATCATCAGGTTTACAAACAAACTCTTTTACATTTTTTTTTTCTACAGAGACTTACACTCTGAGCCCCCACAGGCGAAGCAGCACTTCCCTGCTTCTGACTCTGATAGTGGCACACTCTCTGCCAATGACCAATATTACCACAGTTAAAACAGGCACCATAATTCTGAGCTATTCTTCCTGATTGATTTCTGGGACCAGCATAAACCATTAGTTTCTTATAGAGAAACAGCTAAATTATGACAAATAATTGCAGATAAATAGTAATACAATTCTTATACTTTGTACAATATACAATGGTCGCTCACCTAGATCAGAGACAACAGTCCAGTCGTGCACAATATTTACGGGACTCTAACCAAAAATTTTGTCAAGGGCCTCTAACCCAATCCACAGTCACAAGTTAGAAATTATCTGGACTCTAACCAGCATAATTTAGATACTGAATTCCCAGAGGTGGTGAGGCAGAAAAAATCTCATATGTACTTACCACCTGTGGAAATCCCACTTCTAGAAGCCAAAACTGAAAGGAAACCTTTTCTTTGCCTAGGCTTCAGAACTGAAAGGAACATTTCCTCTGCCAAAAGAGCTGAAGGCCTTGTGACTGGATATACACATCTGCACCGTTTGCAGCAGACTCCCCCAGGAAGCTTTCACGCACTGACACTTGTTATCTCCGATTTTTCATGAACTTACAGGCCCGTAAAATGAAGGAAATGAAACGTAACGCAAGTCAGATTTCAAATTCCTTTGTCTTATTTAATAAGCATAGGGTTATGATTTTTATACAGGAAAACAGAGGGTTTTGATTAGAGGCGTAACATAGGTGTTACCTGGGTGTGGCTTGGGCGTAGCTTTGATTAGAGGCGTGATATAGGGGCAGGACATATTAGTGGCATGATTTTGGGACGTGTTTCTCCCAATACAGGCAATGTCTGAATACATAGCTTATTCATTGTCTGTTATCAAAAGAGACCTTGAATCTCTAGCAACTAAGTTATACGATTTTGCCTCTTTCAGAGAACCAGTCTATTGTATATTGACTAAAAGAGCAGGAAACTGATAATACAAAAGTATTTTAGCAATATCGTGAGCAGAGAGAAGGGAAATGAAATTTGGCAGAAACTGAGTGCATTAGAAAGTATATTTCAGCAAAAGGCCGACTACAGAATCTTAACTGGTTATGAACAGACAAAATGGATGCTTAACACAGGTTCAGATTCTGGCCTGACCTACTGGTCCTAACAGCCATGGAGAGGGCCATGAGGAGTGAAGCATGCCACCGGGGAGCCTGGGCTGCACGGAGACCAGGTAAGGAAGCGCTGGAAGCGGGTGTACCCGCAGTGCGGATCCTTACAAAAACTCTGTTCTGACTGGTGGAAAAAAGAAAGGGGAGAAAAAGGGAAAGGGAGAGTAAACAACATAAGTTGCATTATGAAACTATACTGCAGGCGTTGGGTATTTTTACATTTGCAAAGTATTGTATTGTATTGTATGTCTTTATTTATATAGCGCCATTAATGTACATAGCGCTTCACAGTAGTAATACATGTGGTAATCAAATAAATAACAGATAATATAAATAACAGATCATGGGAATAAATGCTTTAGACATAAAAGTAACATTAAGGAAGAGGAGTCCCTGCCCCGAGGAGCTTACAGTCTAATTGGTAGGTAGGGAGAACGTACAGAGACAGTAGGAGGGAGTTCTGGTAAGTGCGTCTGCAGGGGGCCAAGCTTTATGGATCATGTGTTCAGAATATCCACAGTGCTATTCATATGCTTCTTTAAGCAAGTGTGTCTTAAGGTGGGTCTTAAAGGTGTATAGAGAGGGTGCTAGTCGGGTACTGAGGGGAAGGGCATTCCAGAGGTGTGGGGCAGTAAGTGAAAAAGGTTTAAGGCGGGAGAGGGCTTTAGATACAAAGGGGTTAGAAAGAAGACATCCTTGAGAAGAACGCAAGAGTCTGGATGGTGCATAACGAGAAATTAGGGCTGAGATGTAAGGAGGGGCAGAAGAGTGTAAAGCTTTAAAAGTGAGGAGAAGAATGGAGTGTGAGATGCGGGATTTGATTGGAAGCCAGGAGAGGGATTTCATGAGGGGAGATGCTGAGACAGATCTTGGAAAGAGTAGAGTGATTTTGGCAGCAGCATTTAGGATAGATTGTAAGGGAGACAGGTGAGAGGCAGGAAGGCCGGACAGCAGGAGGTTACAGTAATCAAGACAAGAGAGAATGAGGGCCAGAGTCAGGGTTTTAGCAGTCGAGCAACAGAGGAAAGGGCGTATCTTTGTTATATTGCGGAGTAAAAAGCGACACGTTTTAGAAATGTTTTGAATGTGAGGGGCGAATGTGAGAGAGGAGTCGAGTGTGACCCCTAGGCAGCGTGCTTGGGCTACTGGGTGAATGATTGTAGTTCCAACAGTAATGTGGAAGGAGGTAGTAGGGCCAGGTTTGGGAGGAAGTATGAGGAGCTCTGTTTTAGCCATGTTTAGTTTAAGGCGACGGAGGGCCATCCAAGATGATATAGCAGAGAGACATTCAGAAACTTTGGTATGTTCAGCAGGTGTAAGGTCGGGTGTTGAAAAGTAGATTTGTGTGTCGTCGGCATAGAGGTGACAATTAAACCCAAAACATGTTATTAGGTCACCTAGAGAGAGTGTGTACAGAGAAAAGAGAAGAGGTCCCAGGACAGAGCCCTGGGGTACCCCCACAGAGAGATAAATAGAGGATGAGGAGGTGTTAGCAGAAGATACACTGAAAGTACGATGGGAGTGGTAGGATGAGATCCAGGATAGAGCTTTGTTCCGAATACCAAGAGAATGGAGAATGTGGAGGAGAATAGGGTGGTCCACTGTGTCAAATGCTGCAGAGAGGTTGAGCAATATGAGCAGAGTGTAATGACCTCTGTCTTTGGCAGTATGGAGGTCATCAGTTATTTTAGTGAGGGCTGTTTCAGTGGAGTGAGCAGTGCGGAAGCCAGATTGTAGAGGGTCTAGAAGAGAATAGGTGTTGAGAAAATGGAGCAAGCGAGAGAATACAAGACGTTCAAGGAGTTTAGAGGCAAAAGGCAGGAAGGAGACAGGTCGATAGTTAGAAAGACAGGTAGGGTCAAGCTTGCTGTTTTTGAGTAAAGGTATGACTGTTGCATGTTTGAAGGAGGATGGAAAGGTTCCAGAGCAGAGGGAGGAGTTAAAAATGTGTGTGAGTGTAGGGATTATAGTAGGAGCAAGAGGTTTTAGGAGATAGGAGGGAATGGGGTCAAGAGGGCAAGTGGTAGAGGGAGAAGAGGCGATCAACAGCGACACATCCTCCTCTGAGACAGTGGAAAAAGAGTCAAGGAAGGCAGGAGGAGAGTTAGGAAGAGGTGTAGGATGGGAGGAAGAAACAGAGGGGATGTTCTGCCGTATGGATTCCACCTTTTCCTTAAAATAGTCAGCAAAGTCCTGAGCGGAGATGGAGGAAGGAGAGGCAGCTGAGGGTGGTTTGAGTAGAGTATCAAAGACAGAGAACAGTCGGCGTGGGTTAGACTTGTGCATGTTGATTAGCGAAGAAAAGTAGGCTTGTTTAGCTTGCGAGAGGGCAGAGTTGAAACTGGATAGCATAAATTTGTAGTGAAGGAAGTCTGCGAGAGTGTGAGACTTCCTCCTGAGGCGTTCAGAGTAACGAGTGGAGGAACGCAGCATGCGCGTGTGGGAATTTAGCCAGGGTCTAGGGTTAGAAGGGCAAGGGCATCAGAGAGAAAGCGGGGCATGTAGATCAAGAGACGAGGACAAGACAGAGTTGTAGTTCCTGACCAGGTTGTCAGGGTCTGTATCTGAGCTGAGAGAGGAGAGGGAGGAGCGTAAAGTGGACTCAAAGTCAGGTAAGTGAATAGAGCGCAGGTTTCTGCAGAACCGGGGGTTAGATGGAGGTGGAGAAGGAGAGAAGCGAGATAGAGAGAATGAGATGAGATGATGGTCAGATAGAGGAAAAGGGGAAATTGAGAAATCGGAGACAGAGAAGTTTTTAGTGAAAACAAGGTCTAAGTAGTGGCCATCCTTGTGGGTGCTGGCTGCAGTCCACTGTTGAAGGCCAAAAGAAGAGGTTAGAGAAATAAAGCAGGAAGCCCAAGGGAGAGAGGAGTCATCAATGTGGCAATTGAAGTCCCCAAGGAGATGAACAGGGGAGTCTGAGGAGAGAAAGAAAGAGAGCCAGGATTCAAAGTGAGAGAGAAAGGAAGAAGGGGGATGAGTAGAAGTAGGTGGGCGATAGATGATCGCCACATGGACAGGAAGAGGAGAGAAGATCTGGACAGTGTGAGCCTCAAATGAGGGAAAAGCAAGAGCTGGAGGAATAGGAAGGGTTCGGTAACGGCAGAGGGGGGAGAGCAGGAGCCCCACGCCTCCACCCCTGCCATCAGTGCGCGGAGTGTGGGAGAAGGAAAGGCCACCATAGGAGAGGGCAGCTTCCAGAGCAGTGTCAGACTGAGTGAGCCAGGTCTCAGTTATAGCAAATAGGAGCAGAGAGTGAGAGAGAAAAAAGTCATGTACAGAGAGGAACTTGTTAGAAAGGGAGCGAGCATTCCAAAGGGCACAGGAGAAAGGGAGAGAGGAGGGAGGGTGGCAGGGGATGGGTATGAGGTTGGAGGGGTTGACACCAGAAGGAGTAGAGGTTGCAATTGGCAGGCGAGGACGAGCGCATGTAGGAATAAGGCAGGGACCAGGATTGGGAGAGATATCCCCAGAAGCAAGGAGGAGAAGATGGATAGAAAGAGGATGTGTGAGGATGATTTGTAGGGGTGTTTTTTAGTGCAGGGGATATACAGTAGCTATGTGGTGTCAGAGGGCACAGGTAAGAAAGGAGTTCATGTGAACAGAGAAGTGGTGAAGGAAGGAGAGATGGAGATATATGAATAGAGTTAGAGACATACTGAGGCTGGTAAAAAGTAGTGCATAATTTGAGAAGTGAAGTCACAGCAAATATAAATGGTAAAGGCAGCATCACAGCAGTAATGATGCAGTCTGGTATCGATGATTTCCTCTTTTCCAGCGTAGTTCAAATGCAGGAATCAGGGCCAGGTGGGGTGTTCACTTCTTCTTCACTTCTTTTGAACTTCCTTTTAAACTTCAGTTGCATATACTGCTGCGGCAAAGTTTATTCGAGCATTTGCCCGTTCTTGGCCGCAGCAGTAGCCTGGCGCGCGCCCGAGGGTGACGGGCGCGCGCCGAAGCAGCGGAAGAGCGCCCTCCGATCGGGGTGCTCTCCCTACCGCTGCCGGGTCCGCCGGGTCCCCCGGAATCCCCTGCCGCCGTCCCGCGATCGCGGGACACCAGGGCTCCCTCGGGGAGCCCTGGACGCGCGTGCAGGGGGCGCAGGCTCCCGAAGACGCGTGACCGCGCGTCTATGACGCGCGGCACGCCGAGGGGCGGCCACTAGCAAGCCGGGAAATCTCCCGGCTTGCGGATCTGGCCGCAGTGTAATAAACTGTGTCGCCACTGTACAGTACTAAGATTGTTTCAGTTGCATATACTGACATACACACAGCAAAGAGTTGAAGCAGACAGGATTCAGATATGGGATATTACCTGAGGAGAGAAGATGATTTTTGTTAGGGTAAGGGGTCCTTCCTTTAAAACTTCAGTAAGTCATGTTGTGTGAACTGTCCTATAATGTACTTTTGATTAATGTGTAATATGAGCCTTGTTTATCTCCCAATCATGGTCTGAACTTCCCTTAACCTTTTGTCTCTTTGGCAACTGGTTAGAACTGTAAATTGTGCCAAAGAGCTGAAGTGTGCAATGCACTTTGAATACTTTCATGATTATTTTTGGACAGTAGCCACTAATTCCAATATATATGCAACACACCATAGAGAGAAGGGCTGGATGCTTTAAATCAAGAGAACATGGATATAACGGGGCTCGGGACCGTTGTCCTGGCGGTGGTGATATCATGTATGCTAATCTATTCAACATGGAGTACAATGTATAGGAAGCGTAATCTCCCCCCAGGTCCAACTCCCCTACCTGTGATTGGAAACTTGCTGCAGATCAAAAGAGGGAGGATGGTGAAGTCTCTGATGGATGTAAGTCATTTACCTACATGTTTCCAGTTCTCATTTCAATTTTAATCTAAACAACGCTAAAACGAGGAGGGTAATGTGACCTTTGATTTTATACTGTATGAAGGGGACAAATGTCTGTGGATGTCAATACTAGCGTCTAGAGGGGAAGAAAGTCTATGTATAATATTTGCCAAGGGGGATCCAATGAAAGTCTGAGGAAACAAATATTATATTACGAAAAGGGATCCAATGATAGTCTATGGGGACAAATCCATTTGTAGAGGGGAATATTAGGAACGTCATTAAGACAAATAATTTCTTGTTGAAGGTGATCATAAAAAAGTCAAATCAGTTCTAGACATGTGGGATAACAAAAAAAATGTATTTTTATATATATATATATATATATATATATATATATATATATATATATATATATATATATATATATATATTAGACACAGAATAGGTGCCGCAGTCAAATCATCTCTGAGAGACATAATAGTACAAAAAAACAGACATCAGGTTAAAAGTTACCCTCTGGTGATGAAAGAACACAGAAAGAAAAAAAGAACGGTCAAAACAGTGGAGCACTCAAATAGTATGTAATGGAAAAATAGAAAAATGGACTTTATTAGCAATGCATCATAAAAACACAAGAGACAAACTCAAACACATACCACATAATAAACTGCTGCAAAATATAACTTATATTAACTATAACTTAGTTCATATAAGTTATATTTTGCAGCAGTTTATTATGAGGTATGTGTTTGAGTTTGTCTCTTGTGTTTTTGTGATGCATTGCTAATAAAGTCCATTTTTCTATTTTTCAATTACATACTATTTGAGTGCTCCACTGTTTTGACCGTTCTTTTTTTCTTTCTGTGTTCATATATATATATACATATACATATACATACACTTATACATATACGTATACATACACATATATACACACACACACACACACACACACACACACACACACACAAAGATTGCGCTTAATACAATATATTGCACCTAATACAATATATAGGGACTATTATTGACTAAGTTGCTGTAGGTAGGTATAAGATGTGATATTAATTGTGATGGTAACAATCTAAATGCACACGGAGGGGACTAAACAATATTAATGGGTCTGTCAATTATACAAGAGGTAGTTAAATAAAATGGGATAAACAATGCAATTAAGAAAAATAAAAAAGAAAGTCCATTAAAGTGGCAAGCTTAGTGCAAATGACTGCAACAGTATAAAAACTTAAACATTATTCTTTCTGGTGTCCTAGGCTGCTTTCTTCAAGGGTTTAACCACTTCCGGTAATGGAACCATTAAATTATTCATACGTTTTTACACTAGAAAAATGCACTTTCATATATATATGTATATATATATATATATATATATATATATATATATATATATATATATAAAAAGATAGGGTTGCAGACCTGTCTAAGACATGCAAATGAACATACTGTAATATTTACAGTGGCTATATATATATATATATATATATATATATATATATATATATATATATATACTGAGTTAAGTTATGGTGAGTAAAAAAAGTGACAAAAGCCCTCCACA
Source organism: Ascaphus truei (assembly GCF_040206685.1). Classification (NCBI taxonomy): domain Eukaryota; kingdom Metazoa; phylum Chordata; class Amphibia; order Anura; family Ascaphidae; genus Ascaphus; species Ascaphus truei. Next base: position 7,554,481 of record NC_134489.1, read on the forward strand.
GGAAAGCAAATATGCAAATACAACTGTATGCTCATCTGCATGTCTTAGGGAGGTCTGCAACCCCACCTTTCCCCATCATCACCCAGCATACAGCACTTCCACTGCAGCAAGGGATTCTGGGAAATGACATGCAAATGAGCACTCAGTGCCACTTTTTGCTTCAAAAAGCATTTTAATCTTCTCTGTATCGTTCCAATTTTAGTATATGTGCTGCCGAAGCGAGCACAAATCATACTCCCTCCCCAGTGCTATATATACCACCCCAAACCCACACTCTCTTACGTTAGGGAGACTCACACTGAATGGGAAATAGGGGTAGAAGGTTTCAGGCCACACCTTATATAGAATAAATCCAACTATTATTTCATTTGCAATATTTGCAAAGGGTTACATTTAAGGTATTATGGGGCAGGATTATAGATAATGAAGTTTATGCAAATCAGTGTCTCTGTAGGGAACCATGTTAAAAATGTTAAAAATGGTTTTTGAAGCAAAAAGTGGCACTGAGTGCTCATTTGCATGTCATTTCCCAGAATCCCTTGCTGCAGTGGAAGTGCTGTATGCTAGGTGATAATGGTGAAAGGTGGGGTTGCAGACCTGCCTAAGACATGCAGATGAGCATACAGTTGTATTTTCATATATATATATAATGTTATCTGTGCTGGTCCTTCCCCCGGTGTGGATGTGATTTACGGCTAGAGGTGTTAAATGGTTCCTGAAAGTAAGTGATGTAAAAGTGTGTGTGTGTGTATCTGTGTAAATATAAATGAATGGAGAGCCCACAGTATATACAGTATATATATATATATATATATATATATATATATATATATATATATATATATATATATATATATATATATATATATATATATATATATATATATATATATATATATATATTGTGACATAGTCCAAAAGATGTTAGGCAGCTTTCTGCCCGGGTTTAGGTATATATATATATATATACCTATATACCTAGACCCGAGCAGAAAGCTGCCTAATATCTTTGGACTATGTCACAATATATATATATATATATATATATATATATATATATATATATATATATACAATGAAGGTCTGCGCTCGTGTGTGAATAGCCAGAAATATAGGGTATCTATAAATAGACTATTAGTGGATTAAAAATATATAAAAACAATATTAATGAATTAATATATGATAAAATGATACAATATATCCTTAAATAATGAGATTAATTAATATACCAATAGTGCATAATGAATGTCTAATCAAAGCAACTAAAAAATACAATTTAAACAAAAAAATGTGTGGTGCTGTGAACTTTCCTTAATCTGCTCAATGCAGATAGTCCTCTAGAGTCCAACAAATAAGTCCAATAATGGGGGAGTAACAGTAGCACTATTAGGACCAACAGGCAGCTTCTTACAAGGGCACAACGACTTCCCTCTCCACCTGCATAGAAAGATATAAGAAAAAAAGCGCCAAATCCTAGTGCATTACTGTGCAAAAATCGATATATTTCATTCCCAAAAATCTCAATAAAAATGAACTCACAAACATAAAACATTTAAAAGCATTGTATGAGTTATACTCATGCTCCTAGGACCAGGAAACGCTGCTTTGCTGCTGTAGTCCCTCCGTGACTCCACAGGAACAGAATGCTGCCTCCGTTGTTCACTGCCTGCAGGAACTGACGTATCAGGCGCTCCACGATCGTCTCTCACCCGGTACACACCACCAGATGATCTTTAGTTCCCACCGGGGATGGTAGATGCCGCGGACCAGCGGATGACGTCACGGGAATCGTCCAAGATACCGGACCGGTACAGATTCTCAGCAGTTCAATAGCAAGCGTTGGAAAGTCCACTGCACACCTTCCCTACGCGTTTCATCAGATTGACTGACTTCTTCAGGGGATGGACTCTGGGTGTGTGGTGTCTCATACTATATACCCCCTGAGTCCAATTAGCTTGATTAGTTAATAGGCAAAAAACAGTGTGTTGGCAATCTAAATTGTAAGTAGAACAAATTATGTACACACATGAACAACCAATATTGCATCTACATTATTGAATACTTGCCAGCACACAGTGATGTATATAAAAATAAATGAATGACAGTAATACTATAAAATTATTAAAACCAACTTGTAGTTGATGTCCTTGTCTATTTTTTTTGTTGTTATGAGGACTACAAGGGTATATCTAAAGGTATCAAAAGGATATACTGTAATTGCCAACACATTCATATAAATGATATTAGCAACAGTTATACATTTCAATTATTAAAACCAAATTTTTGTCAATATTCTTATCTGTTTTAATTAAACATACTATAAGGGTATAACTACAGATATCCTAAATACCCCAATGAATCTATTGGTAAACAGAAGAGATAGGTGTTATTTAACACAAAATAAGTGGGGCTTATTGAAACCACAGTTTCAATGTGTCTAGTTCTCCCTCACCTGCTCTCCTAATCACTAGAACAGGTATTTAGAGCAGAGAGGGTTGCTTTTCAGTCTCTCTTCTTTGAGGGAGGCTGGGGGTATCGCTGCTCCCCTGCATCCAGTTCGGGGAGGACGCCCCCTTCAAGTATCGCAATACCAGAAGATTTGCCTGAACACTTGGGACCGAGTTCCCCACCACGAACAGATAAGACAAACAAATGTTTATTGCTGTGTCTAAAGACCTGTATGCTGTATCTAGTGACCTTAAATGAGAGGGTATTGTTTTAAGCTGGGAAACCAGGTTAGTTGGCCCAGCAAAAGTTAGAGAGGCTGATTCTGCTGTGTAGTTAGATCCCTCAATGGGATAGGATTTCTTTATATGATTTGTTTTTTGTTCTTAAAGTGACAGTGTGTGAAATATTATAACAGTGATATGAGTAAACCGCTGAAGGTTAATATCTGAGTGCCTCCTGCCTACACCTGTTAAAGCCGCAGTCCCTTACTGGGATGAAAATAAAGCAGGCAGAAGCCTAAGTTAAACAACGTAATGCTTTATATGATCCGGTTATTCGTACTGTCCCGGCCAGCTTTATTCTAAAGCTTGCCGGGTCTAATGCGGGCTAACCGCAGGGCTTTTCTCCGATTGAGTTTCCCACGCGGCGGCCGCTTCAATAGATAAGCGCTAATGGCGCTTATCATTGAAAGCGCCCGTGGCGCGGGAAAACCGCGGGAAAAGTCGTTTTCGGCCGGTGTTCCCGCGCCTCGGGCGCTTTCAATGATAAGCGCCATTAACACCCTGCTTTAACATACGCAGTGGGACCGGAGTATGTATATAAAGTGAAAATATACTTAAAGTGAAGCACTACATTTTTTCCACTTTACAATGCATGTACTGTACTGCAAACATCTTATATGTGCATAACTGATGTGAATAATGCATTTGTAACCAAAATAAATACAGTAGGCTTTATTCAAATAAATGAATGGGAGCAAGCAAGGAGGTGAGAGGCACGCACGCGGGTCAGTACTGTATAGCATCTGTCTCTGTCTCCTTCTCTCTGTCGGACACGCACTCTCTCTCTGTCGGACACGCACTCTCTCTCACTTGGACACGCACTCTCTCTGTCGGACACGCACTCTCTCTCTGTCGGACACGCACTCTCTATCTATCGGACACGAACTCTCTCTCGCTCAGACACGCACTCTCTCTTGCTCGGACACGCACTCTCGCTCATACATGCACTCTCTCTCGCTCGGACACGCACTCTCTCTCGCTCGGACACGCACTCTCTCTCGCTCGGACACGCAGTCACACGCGCGCACACTCTCAGTCACACACTGTCACTCAGTCACACACTGTCACTCAGTCACACACGCGCACACAATCAGTCACACGTGCACTCAGTCAGTCGCACGCACTCAGTAAGTCGCACGCACTCAGTCGCGCACACTCAGTCAGTCGCGCGCACACACGCGTGCAAGCAAAGATTGCAGCAGAAGATCTTCTCCTCCCCCTCACCGTTGCTCAGTAGTTCACATGCAAAGTTTTGCAGCAGGCAACAGCGAGCTCTGAGGGGGAGGAGGAGTGCGGAGGGAGCAGAGCAAGGGGCTGCAGTGATTGCGGGCAGAATCACTGGTTTAGCTGCTGATTTATGGAGCGGGAGTGCAGGGGGAACGGAGACAGATGGGAGGGGGAGGGCAGAGGTAACGGGGAGATCGGGCACACCATAATAGAGACAAGCATGAAGGAGGTTGCGGGATTGTAGAGGTGCGCATGCCACCCCCTGGTGTCCGTACTCGCGAAGCATTCGTACGTACACAGGGGTATGGTGCAACTAAAAATAAATGTACGTACTGTACTTGCGAGTGACCGTAAAGCGGGTGTACATAAAACGGGTGTGCCTGTATATCCTTTTTTTAAATCCTGTGCATTTTGGGGAAATAAGATGCAAATAATAGGTACAATTAAGAAGTATAGGGTAGTTAAAAAATGTTATACTGTTTAATGTATATAGAACGGGTAGGAAAAGCTATGCATCTAAAAACCTGTTAAGGGTGCTGTGTGATTAAAATACAATGTGAGATTATCTATAAAAAACATATAATTCAGAAATTGGCTTATTATTGAAATAATATGTTTACGATACACATGTAGCAAAACTTATTGTCCCTTGAGCCACGGCTTGAAAAGTAAAAAGTTGTGGCTCTAGAGGCATTGTCTGCTGAGGTCTCGCTATGGGGGTCCATGCCTCCAGATCAGATCCCCCCACTGTGCTAATCCTCCTGCTCCAGGGCAACCAGGGTCGTGTGACCGCATCTTATTCTGATGATGGAAACATTAAGCTTTGCTACTGTACATCTGTATGCAAAATACGTGGATTGGGTATCTGCAAACCATACATTCGAAAGTGGCACACAAGATAAAAAGGGTCAATTTTTACCATTTATATCTTTCTTTTCGTCAAACCTCTATTGAGATAGTAACTAATGATCCATTTCATAGAGAAATCAATGGCCAATATCCACACAAAAAGGTGCTAAATATGCCTTTAGTCTCATGGGAGTAAAGGGGAGCTAAATCTTAGTGCCATTTTGTGAATCTGGGCCAATGTGAGGGGGCATTGATCAGCAGATCATGTGGGTTCATCTGTTGGGAGAAAATGGGCATACATTTGATACTGTATGTGCCACCCTGGTGGCACAAGCATAATCCGGGGATGGTGTCATCCAAAATTGTACAGAAAGTTCCAATTTAGAAGGCTACACAAAAATGTAACTCCTGTCTAACTGGAAAAAAACTGCATCCAAGTTTACAATTTTTAAAATATTGGGGCTTATTCACTAAACTTCGTTAAGTGCATTAATGCACTATAAATGCCATTTTAGTGCGATCATTTATTTGTAGCTACCACTATTCACAACGCTGAGATAACAGGGAAATATCGCACTAAAACGACTTTTTTTTTAAAGTACTATAATATTTTGGCTATAACATGTAGTGCAATAAGCCAAAAAAATACCCCAAATCATTTTTTTTGGGCCAGACTGATATTCACTAAACTCCGATATGCATATACTGTAGTACTATAAAAACTTGCAATCTTTTCCCACCTGCTGAAGGATGGCGCTAAAGAAATTGCGATATGCATAACAAGGAGTTTATTTTATTTTTACTGCATAAGATTGATACCAGAGGCCTGCGGGGACCGCAGAGATCATTGGGTCCCCAGACCTCTAGGGGTCCCCACGGGTCCTCACAGTTCTCTGGGGGTCCCCATGGGACCTCAGAGGTTCCGGGGGCCTCTGGTATCATTCCTATGCAGTAAAAATAAAATTATAGTCAGTCTTAGCGGCTAACCGTTAAGGTAATGAAGGAGTTAAAAATTAGGCACTGATTTGTTGTTGGCAAAGGGAGTGGGTGAAGATTGTACTTGCCCCAGGGTGGGTGTTTAGGCTTTTGCGGGAAGGTGGCAGTAGAAGTTAACCCCTTCATTACCTAAGCGGTTACAACCTTACAACCCACCCTGGGCCAAGTACCCCCATTCACAAATCCCCACCAATCCCCTCTACCCCCAATAAACTATATACTGTGGCTTAACCCCTTCATTGCCTTCTCAGCTAGCCACTAAGGTAGTGAAGCTTTTAATGTACATTTTAATAACATAGAATTGTAGCAGTCGGTCTCCTGAGCTGAACCGCATTAATTTCAGCCTCGGGGGCCCCCTGTTTCCTGAGTTACAAGCCCAGGCACCCCATATAGGGGCCTGTAACTCAGGAAGCAGGGGGTTCCCGGACCTGAAATGAATGCGGTTCAGCTCAGAAGACCCCCTGATAAGACTCTGAAAATAAGATGTTCTGATAACCACTATCCAATATTTACTGCTGGCTGAAAGTACCTGCTTCTCTCTTTCCACTTGCAGTATATGTACTGATCAATGTTATCATTGCAAAAGCAGTGAAGTCTTAAATAAGAGACACTATGATGTCATGAAAGTAAAACCCATGTTTTACCTTTACAGCTGTCGGAGAAGTACGGCTCAGTGTACACTTTTTACTTCGGGTCACGTCCTGTTATTATTCTCTGTGGCTACCAAACATTGAAAGAAGCCCTCATTGATCAAGGAGACGAGTTCAGTGGCAGAGGAAGGCTGCCTACACTGGACAGAATTTTCCAGGGATATGGTGAGAAACCTGTGTACATTACATTCCCTCTAGTGGTACATCCCACTCTCTCCCACCACTACAATTCCAGACATACGGTATTAAGCTCATCCATTTCCCTTCATATGCTTGCCCTCGGAGCCATAACCTCAGATGCACCTATTTTCTCAATTATTTATCCACTAACTCTAAAGCAAGATTGTACTCAACATTTTATATTAAATAGCATAGCATAAAAATAATTAAATGATTTATAGCAGCATAAAAAATGGTCACTAGTACCTTGTGAACATACACTGGCGACTCACTTTATTCGAGCTCGGCTAGTCCCACGAATTCGGGTATACCCGGGTGTATTGAGGTTTGTGACTGTTTTCTGCCCGAGTGCATTGAGGTATTTTCCAGGCAGGGATTGAAGCATTTTATTCCCGCTGGCTGCAATACTGCACAGTATATATATATATACTGCATTACAATTCATGAATTTATGCCATCTGGTAGACACGCGAAGCATTGCAGCCTATTAAATCCTAATCATTATCATTTAACAGATCAGCCGCCCGTCAGCCAGGCATGAACACAGGCTGGGAAGGCAAACACAACGGGGCTTGTCAGAGGTGAGGAGCGGCGCATTCCAGGTATCTGCCAGGTACATACCGGGTATTTGCTCGAATAAAGTGTGTCGGTGCAGTAGATAAACAGATATTAAGGTTCAAATAACTGTAATTCTTGTTGTGCAGTGCCCAATTAGTGAACTGAAGCACTCACATTCGGCCTGTTGCAGTGTGTTGACACAATGCAGTATAGATCATGCTATCTGCAAGCTGAAGTCCTCCTCGAAATGAAACGATGAGAAGAACATAGCATTATACAATTTAATATGCAGTTACAGAACAGGGAAAAGTAGGGAATGCACTCACATTTTCCAAGGCTGTTTAGCGCAATAAGGGGCCTATTCAGTAAGCGTCGATAAGGCACTTATCGACCACTTATCAGACAAAATACCTACTCATATTCAGTAAGCCTCGATAAGTGGGCGATAACGGCCACTATCGCCGAAATTTTTTTCAACAAAATCAAATCGCCGACTCAGCGGCGATAAGCCACTTTTTGGCACTTTTCTGAAAGTTCAAAAACACGCGCAATTCTAGTAGCCGCATTTCGCCGCCAATCGCGGCCCTAAAATGGTGATTTTCTCCCCAAATACAAGTGCCAAAAAAAGTTGGCAGATTGGTGGGGAGAAGCGTCGATAAGGCAGCGATACGGGACTTAGAAAACATTTGGGCTTTTTTCCAGCCTTGGATTGATGCTGGGGGTCTCCAGAGCTGATACCCATTAATACCAGCACCGGAGACCCCCAGCATGAAGCCGATGCAGAAAAACTGAATTTATAGCACTTCATTACCATAGCAGCTAACCGCTAAGGCAATGAAGGGGTTAACCACCCGTGCCAGGATTATTGTGGGTAGTGGGGTGAGTTAAGAGGTTATTTGGCACTTAGTGAGTGTTTAGTCCTTGCGTTGGGGTTGCTGGTGGACTTAACCCCTTCATCACCTTAGCGGTTAATACGACTAAGGTAATGATGGGATTAACCCTCCCACTTCCCACCCGCGAGGCCTAAACACCCATCCTTCGGGCTAATAACCCCTTTACCCACCCCCGCTACCCACATAAAAAACAATATACACACAACAGCCCCAAAACCCACCTCCTAGGCCACAATAAAAATTGCAATATTTAATAAACATCATTACTGCCCCCCATAATGTAAAACCATTATTTATTTTAAACATACATGGTTAATTCCCCAGGCCTACGTAGTCCCCGGTGGCCTGACGATTGTCCGCAGGCCCCACAGTGCACAAGAGGGGGTGCCCACAGGGTCTGGAGGTATCCGGGTGGTCACTGCTAGGCGCCATAGGCCACCAGGTGTTCCCCGCGAGTCACTGTGGGCCTCAAATGGGATTCACAGGTGACTCGCACGTGTCAGGGAGTCGCCAGAGCAGCCCCACAGGTGTCTGAGGGCCTTCGGGTGGTTCCGAAGGGGATCTGGGGCCCTCGAGTGATGACCCCAGTTCTTCCCCGCAGGTGTCCCCCGTGGGTTCAAAGGTGGTACCCATGGGCGTCCGGGGGCCCTCGGGGTTCTGGGGACTCTCGGGTTGTCCCTGTGGGTCCACTGGGCCCCCACAGCTGTTTGGCCCCCGGTTCTTCCCCACAGGTGTCCCCCGTGGGTCCGCAGATGGTACCCGTCGGTGTCCGGGGGTCCTCAGGTGGTCTCCATAGGTCCCCGCAGACCTATGGTACCAACCCTGTATGCCAACAAATAAACATGGCCTACATTTCAATAAATTCCAGCAAATCAATAACCAGCATAAATAAAGTAAATAAATGCAGTTCTACTTAACACAGCAATATGCTGGCCGTCCTCCTCATGATACAGAAGGTCCTTTCCTCCATTGGCAGAAAGCATACAGTACATACATAATAAGTACATTCTAATGGCCCCTAACCCCTTAATTCACCTTAATCACTTTAATAAAATATTAGAAAACTAAAAAAAACACAATTCACAAAATAAAAACACTAGCCAGCTAATCCAATTAATACAAGCAATAACCAGATCAACAATGAATTATTTAAACCATTAACCAATCAAAACAATTAATTAATAGAACAAGTCAGATTTTTTTCAAACAATAACCAATAAATTACTAAACCAACTCGAAATTAATAGTAACATTAACCAAACATTGAATTCATACAACACTAATGAATTCATTGAAACATTAATCTACAAGAAATACATTTAAAAAATATCAGAAACCACCATTAAACACATAAGCCAACACAATACATCATTAATTAAAACGAAAAACAATCGCCAAAATGTATTTAAATAAAATAAATAAATAAAGCAGAAAAATACCAAACAATGACATCCACATAATAAACTGAAATTGATATAACCAGCAGCAATACAAAGCCAGAAATGCCCCCAAAATATTGTCCTAATAATGTATTGATCCTTGCCCTAAAGTGGTACAGATTAATATATTATCAGTCAATGTGCCTCAAAAAAACAAAAAACCACATCCAATGTAAAAACCTGTAAAAAAATATACATTTACAAACATTCAATAAATTACTTACCATTAGAAGCGCTGGCCGTCTGACTCCCGGGGAAACTTCTATCTTTAATCAGCTTCTTCTATCTTCATCTGTCACTATTTCTTGATGTTCTTTATCTTCTGTCTTCATCTGTCACTCCATAAAACCCCATGGTAGATCCCAACCAATGTTGCCTCGTCGTCTTCTTGGGCTCAAATGAGACGTCACGGCCTTAAATAGGGCTTGTGATGTAACATTTTGGCTCAAACTGGTTAAACAGCCATCTGATTGGCTGTTAAAACCATATGCCGACTTAATTTTGTTTTTAATGATGTCACTTAAAGGGAATGATGCCAGCCAAACAGAGTGGTTGTGCTTCATTTGCCTTTAAGATGACGTCACTAACTCCAACATGCCCGGCGTCCATGGTATGTCCGCCAATCAGATCGTGGGAACCAATTCTTCAATCGGATTGGTTGTTGTACACCATATGACGGAGTCTTTCTAGGTCAAGTATGTGACGCCATCCAAAAGGAGTCACATGGTGTACAGCAAGCATGTCAAACTCGCGGCCCGCGGGCCGCATGCGGCCCACAACGAGTATCTGTGCGGCCCAGCCAATATGTCCCGGTTACGGCAGCGGTGAGGAGGATGCGGCAGCTGGTAAGTATTCTCTGTGTGAGTGAATGCTGCCAGGGGATTGGATGAAGGGCCGCATGGGTTTGAATGAAGGAGGCGGGGCTTAGAATGCCGGCCGGGATGCAGGGGATTGGTCGCAGGCAGGTCAGAGGAAACCGGGGGCGGGGCTTCCGCTCTGTGCAGAGCACACGGTGAGTGTGTCTCTGCCTTCCCGCTCCTGGCTCCTTTGCCTGCTGCGTGGTGTCCCCCGCCGGGCGGGCAGCAACAGGGACCCGGGGCAGAGGCGCTCACCCCCTTTGGCACTCACCCCCCTTGCCACTCACCCCCTTTGCCGCTCACCCCCTTTGCCGCTCACCCCTTGGCGCCCCCCACCCCTTGCACCCATGGTGCTCCCTTTGCCCCGGTCTGCATGGTGCGGGAGATGGGCGTGGGCGCGGGCAGTGGTGGTGAGCGATCGCTGACGGGTGGTGGGTGCAGCGGGAGGATCAAAAAGCAGGCCTTTCCTCTGTCCCCTGCCACCCCCCCTTCCAGTCACTCACATCCGTCGCTGTACTCCACTTTGTGTGTGTGTGGGGGGGGGGGGGGGAGGGGTTGTGGGGGGGGTGGGGGGTGTGTGTGTGTGGGGGGGGGGGTGTATGGGGGGGGGGGTGTGTGTGAGGGGGTGTGTGTGTGGGAGGGATGTGTGTGGGGTGTGTGTGTGTGGGGGGGGGAGGCGGTGTGTGTGTGGGGATGTGTGTGTGTGGTGGGGTGTGTGTGTGTGTGGGGGTGTGGGGGTGTGGGGGTGTGGGGGTGGGGGTGTGTGTATGGGGGGGAGTGTGTGTGTGTGTGTGTGTGTGTGTGTGTGTGTGTGTGTGTGTGTGTGTGTGTGTGTGTGTGTGTGTGTGTGTGTGTGTGTGTGTGTGTGTGTGTGTGTGTGTGTGTGTGTGTGTGTGTGTGTGTGTGTGGCGGGGTGTGTGTGTCTGTGCAAGCCAGCAGTGACTGTGTGGGTGTCTGTGTGTGGTCAGTGTCTTTGTTGTTCTGTCTGTGTGAGTGTCTGTAGGTCAGTGGCTGTGTGCATCTGTGCAGGTCAGAGAGAGAATGGGGGGGGGAGAGAATGGAGGGGGGGAGAGAATGGAGGGGGGAGAGGGAGATGGGTGGGGAGAGAGAGAAGAGGGGATTGAGCAAATGGGGGTGGGGAGGGAAGGGAGAGAGAATAGAGGGAGACAATGGGAGAGGGTGAGAGAAAATGGGGGGGAAGTAGAGAGAGAATGAGGGACAGGGCCGCCAACAGGCCCGGTGAGTCAGGCAACCACCCTCTCTCTCTCCCCACCCTCTCTCTCTCCCACCTTCTCTCTCCCACCCTCTCTCTCCCACCCTCTCTCTCTCCATCCCTCTCTCTCCCACCCTCTCTCTCCCACCCTCTCACCCTCTCCCACCCTCTCTCTCCCACCCCCTCTCTCTCCCACCCTCTCTTTCCCACCCTCTCTCTCCCATCCTCTCTCTCTCTCCCACCCTCTCTCTCTCTCCCACCCTCTCTCTCTCTCCCACCCACTCTCTCTCTCTCCCACCCCCCTCTCTCTCCCACCCACTCTCTCTCTCCCACCCTCTCTCTCTCTCCCACCCTCTCTCTCTCTCCCACCCTCTCTCTCTCCCACACTTTCTCTCTCCCAACCTTTTCCACCCTCTCTCTCCCACCCTCTCTCCCACACTCTCTCTCTCCCACCCTCTCCTACCCTCTCCCACCCTCTCTCTCCCACCCTCTCTCCCACCCTCTCTCTCCCACCCTCTCTCTCTCCCACCCTCTCTCTCTCCCACCCTTTCTCACCCTCTCTCTCCCACCCTCTTTCCCACACTCTCTCTCTCCCACCCTCTCTCTCCCACCCTCATTCTCTCCCACCTTCTCACCCTCTCCCACCCTCTCTCTCCCACCCTCTCACCCTCTCTCTCCCACTCTCTCTCTCCCACCTTCTCTCTCCCTCTCCCACTCTCTCCCACCCTCTCTCTCCCACCCTCTCTCTCTCCCACCCTCTCTCTCCCACCCTCTATCTCCCACCCTTTATCTCCCACCCTTTCTCTCCCACCCTCTCTCTCTCCCACCCTCTCTCTCCCACCCTCTCTCTCTCCCTCCCACCCTCTCTCTATCCCACCCTCTCTATCCCACCCTCTCTCTCTCTCTCTCTCTCTCTCTCTCCCATCCTCTCTCTCCCACCCTCTCAACCTCTCCCACCCTCTCAACCTCTCCCACCCTCTCATCCTCTTCCACCCTCTCTCTCCCATCCTCTCTCTCCCACCCTCTTTCCCATCATCTCTCTCTCTCCCACCCTCTCTCTCTCTCCCATCCTCTCTCTCTTCCACCCTCTCCCATCCTCTCTCTCTCTTCCACCCTCTCTTACCCTCTCCCACCCTCTCTCTCCCACCCTCTCTCTCCCTTCCTCTCTCTCTCTTCCACCCTCTCTCACCCTTTCCCACCCTCTCTCTCCCACCCTCTCTCTCCCTTCCTCTCTCTCTCTTCCACCCTCTCTCACCCTCTACCACCCTCCCTCTCCCACCCTCTCTCTCTCCCACCCTATCTCTCTCTCCCACCCACTCCCTCTCTCCCACCCTCTCTCTCTCTCCCACCCTCTCTCTCTCCCACCCTCTCTCTATCTCCCACCCTCTATCTCTCTCCCACCCTCTCTCTCCCACCCTCTCACCCTCTTCCACCCTCTCACCCTCTCCCACCCTCTCTCTCCCACCTTCTCTCTCCCATCCTCTCTCTCTTCCACCCTCTCTAACCCTCTCCCACCCTCTCTCTCCCACCCTCTCTCTCTCCCCCACCCTCTCTCTCTCTCCCACCCTCTCTCTCTCTCCCACCCTCTCTCTCTCTCTCCCACCATCTCTCTACCTCACCCACCCTCTCTCTCCCACCCTCTCTCTCTCTCTCCCACCCTCTCTCTCCCTCTCCCACCCTCTCTCTCTCTTCCACCCTCTCTCACCCTCTCCCATCCTCTCTCTCTCTCTTCCACCCTCTCTCACCCTCTCCCACCCTCTCTCTCCCATCCTCTCTCTCTCTTCCACCCTCTCTCACCCTCTCACACCCTCTCTCTCCCATCCTCTCTCTCTCTTCCACCCTCTCTCACCCTCTCCCACCCTCTCTCTCCCATCCTCTCTCTCTCTCCCATCCTCTCTCTCTCCCACCCTCTCTCTCTCTCCCACCCTCTCTCTCTTCTACCCTCTCTCTCCCACCCTCTCTCTCTCTCCCACCATCTCTCTGTCTGCCACCCTCACCCACTCTCTCTGTTTTATCTTAACTGCACTATACCTACACCGAAATAACCTATTCTGCTTTCTTCCAGATCTGACTCTCAAGTTTCACACGGTAGACATCGGAAGACAGGTAGGGAACACCTCCCCTCCAGTATAGTACCTTGAGGGACTGCGGATCAAGTAAAATCCCCGGTGGGATTGCTGCTTTGGAAATTGTTAAGAGGGGGCATCCTGACACTGATTAATGGGTTCAGAAGTCATTCACGTTTGGCTTTTTTTTTTTTTGTTCGGTTAGTGAGGTAAACACACATACACACACACACACACACACACACACACACACACACACACACACACACACACACACACACACACACACACACACACACACACACACACACACACACACACACACACACACACACACACACACACAACTGTACTTTTCAAAATAAACCTATGTTTCTATGAAAATTTAAGTTTTTGTTTTATTGCGGCCCACATAAACTTAAACCTTGTTTATTTGGCCCGTGTTAGCCTTTGAGTTTGACATGCTTGGTGTACAACAACCAATCAGATTGTGGAATTGGTTCCTACGATTTAATTGGCTGAAATACCATGTGACGCTGGCTTAGTGACATCATCTTAAAGGCAATTGAAGCACAGCCAATCTGACTGGTTGGCATCATTCCCTTTAAGTGATGTCATAAAAAAAAATTAAGTCGGCACATGGTTTTAACAGCCAATCAGATGTTAGGGGCCCGCAAACCCACAGGGAACACCTGGGAGCCCCAGATCTCTGTGGGAACCACCCGAGGGTCCTCAGACACCTGTGGGGCTGACCCGGGGACCCCCGTACACCTATGGACCCCATTTGTGGACCACGGTGACCCACGGGTATCACCTGGAGGCCCATGGTGCCTAGCGGGGACCACCCAGAGACCAACAGACCCTGTGGGCACTCCCCTCTGGTGCACTGTGGGGCCTGCGGATACCCATCAGGACCACCGGTGACTACCGTAAGCCTAAGGAATTAACCCTGTATATAAAAAAAAATAATGGTTTTACATTATGGGGGGCATGGGGGAGGGGCATGGATTTGTAAAAAATGCTTAGTAAATGTTTTTAATATACATTTAATTCCTGTTATAGATGTGCTCCAAAAAATGGGCTGGCGATATGTTTTTTCAACCTTTACTTAATGAGGCCCTAAAGTATGTTAAGGGCATACTCTAGCTTCTCTGGAATACCAAAAAATGCTGCAGATCTGCTTCCAATGTTTCGCCCCACTTCTCGTAATGACGATGGCCATGCCGGTATGGGACCTTCCGCGTCTGTGTCCTCCGAGTGAAAAAAGAAACCTATGCGTTTGCCTTTGTCAGAATTTCAGAACCCCTGAGGAAGCCAAAATTCTGATGAAGTCGAAACGCGTAGGGATTTTTGCCACTCGGAGGACACCGTACAGACCAGACAGCCATACTGATTCCACTGGGACACTGTAATGTGGTGAGCGCAGAAGCGGATGTTTCCTTACCAACAAGGCCATCGTCAAAACGAAGAAGTGGAGCGAGACATTGGAGGCAAATCTGCAGTGTTTTTTGGTGTATTCCAGGGAGACTAGAGTGTGCCGATAACACACTTATTGCGCTAAACGTACTTGTAAAATGTGAGTGCATTCCCTACTTTTTCCTGTTCTGTAACTGAATATTAAATTGTATTATGCTACTGTATGTTCTTTGCATCGTTTTATTTCGAGGAGGACTTCAGCTTGCAGATAACATGATCTATACTGCATTGGGTCAACTGACTGCAACAGACCGTCTGTGAGTGCTTCAGTTCACTAATTGGGCACTGCACAACAAGAATTACACTTATTTGCGCTTTAACATCTGTTTATCTTTAAAATCTGATCCCTGCATGTTCTGGTTCTCATTAGTCTCATTGGAAAACAAGTAAATGATGATAGGAATAAAGGTTGTTAATACACTACAGTACATATACAGGATACAGTATTTTTTTTTTACAGGGGTTGTTTTTAGCAATGGAGAGCGCTGGAAGCAGCTGCGACGCTTTTCCCTTATGACCCTGAGGAATTTTGGAATGGGGAGAAGGAGCATTGAGGAGAGGATCCAGGAGGAGGCTCAGAGTCTGGTGGAGGAGCTCAAGACATATAAACGTATGAATATGACTGTCTAGTGTTTGGCTCTCACGTAGATCTGTTATACAGTAGGTTGTGATATCTTCTAGGGGATCAACATTCTTCGCAGATGGAATTATACTATAAAGCGCTTTCCAAAACTTCATAGGTTTCTTCTTCAACGTTTATTTGGCTACAACAATATGTTTATTTTACCAGTCAAGAAGGTATAAGGACCTTATAAGAAATTTTATGCAATGTATAATCTTTGTAATGTTTTTAATGTGAAAGGACAGACAACAGAGGGTTGTCATAAATGGAACTTTTTCAGGTTGGGCTAAAGTCGTGAATGCAGTACCTCAGGGATCGGTACTGGGACCCCTGCTATTTAACTTGTGTTTAACTTGTTTATTAATGACCTTGAGGTTGGCATCGAGAGCAAAGTCTCCATCTTTGCTGATGATACTAAATTGTGTAAGGTAGTAGAATCAGAGCAAGGATGTAATTTCTCTTCAGAAGGACTTGGAGAGACTGGAAACGTGGGCAGATAAATGGCAGATGAGGGTTAATACAGATAAATGTAAGGTTATGCATTAGGGATGCAAAAATAAAAAGGCGACTTACAAATTAAATAGGGATAAATTGGGGGAATCCTTGATGGAGAAGGATTTAAGAGTGCTTGTAGACAGCAGGCTTAGCAATAGTGCCTAAAGTCATGCAGAAGCTGATAAGGGATACAAAATCTTATATTGCATCATACGGGCAATGTATGGAAGGGAAGTAAATATTATTTTGCCCCTTTACAAAGCATTAGTAAGACCAAACCTTGAATATGGAGTACAATTTTGGGCACCAATCCTAAGAAAAGACATTATGGAGCAAGAGAGAGTGCAGAGAAGACCCACCACATTAATAAAGGGGATGGACAATCCAACTTATGAGGAGAGGCTAGCTAAATTAGATTTATTTACATTAGAAAAGAGGCGTCAAAGAGGGGATATGATAACTATATACAAATATATTTGGGGACAATACAAGGAACTTTCAAAAGAATTATTCCTCCCACGGGCAGTACAAAGGATTCGGGGCCATCCCTTAGATTTCACCAGCAACAAAGGAAAGGGTTCTTTACAGTAAGGGCAGTTAAAATGTGGAATTCATTTCCCATGGAGACTGTGATGGCAGAAACAATAGATTTGTTCAAAAAAAGGTTGGACATATTTTTAGAAAGGAAAGGTATACAGGATTATACCAAATAAGTATACATGGGAAGGCTGTTGATCCAGGGATTAATCCAATTGCCAATTCTTGGAGTCAGGAAGGAATTTATTTTCCCCTTATGAGATATCATTGGATGATATGTCACTGGGTTTTTTTGTTTGCCTTCCTCTGGATCAATAAGTAAGTATAGATATAGGATAACATATCTGTGGTCTAAATTTAGCATAGGTTGAACTTGATGGACATACGTCTTTTTTTCAACCTTTTCAACTATGTAACTATGTAACTACCTGGGAAAGAAAGAAAAGTGCAGTATGACCACATCTAATGTCTGTGATACCTTTTAATTGACAGCATTTTACAGTGACAGCCTTCTTATTTATTTATTTATAAAATATTTTGCCAGGAAGTGATACATTGAGAGTTACCTCTCGTTTTCAAGTATGTCCTGGGCATAGAGTTAAGACAAATAATACATAGTTACAAATACAGTTACATAAGTGAACAGGGTATACAGTAAATACAAGACATTGCATGCACAGTTAAAGAAAATATATATTATAGGCGTATGTATCAGTTACAGACCAGATTAAAATCTGAGACAGCCTTAGTTTTGAAATCTTAAACTGGTGGTGGATGTGAGAATCTCCAGTAGGTTGTTCAAGTTTTGTGGTGCACGTTAAGAGAAGGAGGAACGGCCAGATACTTTGTTTAGCCTTGGGACCATGAACAGTCATTTGGAGTCTGATCTCAGATGATAAGTGCTGCATGTGGTAGGGGTGAGGAGCTTGTTCATATAGATGGGAAGCTTGCCCAGAAAGTATTTGAAGACAAGACAGGAAAGTTGAACTTTGCGCCTAGACTCAAGTGATGACCAATATAGTTCTTTGAGCATTTCGCAGTGATGTATCTTGTTGTTGCATTGGAGAACAATATGGCATATTGAATTGTAGAGGATGTCAAGTTTGCTAATGAGGGTTTGGGATGCTGAGCCATAATAGTATACTATGTCTCCATAGTCGATAACTGGCATTAGCATCTGCTGTGCGATACGCTTTCTGATCAGCAGACTTAGGGAGGATGTGTTCCTGTAAAGTACACCTAGTTTGGCATAACATTTGGATGTCAGGGTATCAATGTGCATCCCAAATGTTAAGTGGAAGTCAAACCATATGCCCAAGTATTTAAAACTAGTTAAAGGAGTTAGGGTGTTGTTTGTTTTTGTTCTGATCTGGAGCTCAGTTACTGGAAGCTTTAAAAATTTTGTCTTGGTCCCAAATACCAATGTTACAGTCTTGTCATTGTTTAAAAACAGTTTGTTTTGGGAAATCCAGTTTTTGAGTCTCAAAAAGTCAGACTGAAGTATGTGTTGAAGGTTAGAGAGGCTATGGCTGTGTGCATATAGGATTGTGTCGTCTGCATACATGTGTATTGAGGCTTCCTTACAAGCTGTGGGAAGATCATTAATGAACACTGAGAAGAGTAGGGGCCCCAGAACAGAGCCTTGTGGGACACCACAGGTGATATCCAGGGGGTTGGAGTTAGAGCCTGAGATGGACACATGTTGGGATCTTCCTGATAGGTAGGACTGAAACCAGTTTAAAACAAGCTTCCTTATTCCACAAAATGAAATGCTACAGACCAGTAATTAATTTGGAGCACAAAACCTATTAAAAAAACAGCTAAAATTAATTTTAAAGTATTTATGTATTTTTTTAATGTATTTTTGGGGGGGCACAGAATTGGTACTGCAGGCAAGCGGGTACCCCCAGACACCCACGGGGACCACCCGAGGGCCACCGCTGGCCTGTAGTATAATTCTTGTGCATCCAAAAATAATTAAGATATGTTATGTATGTTAGAGGGGTATATGTTTTGTTAGGGGCAACGCGGGCGGGTGTGTTGTATATTGCAATGTTTATTGGGGGCAATTGTCCCCAATAAACATGCTATTTTTCCTTAACTCCTTCATTGCAGAGGAAGATTGGCAATTGTCTTGAATGTTTTCCACTTTTGAATAATCTTTCCCACTGCAGAATGATGAACATCAAGTTGTTTGGAAATGGCCTTATAACCCTTTCCAGATTGATGGGCAGCAACAATTGCTTCTCTAAGATCATTGCTGATGTCTTTCCTCCTTGGTATTCTGTTAACACACACCTGAATGCTCCAGACCAGCAAACTGCAAAAACTTCGAATTTTATACAAGTGGTCACACTTGCCGATGATCAATTAATTAAGGGCATTTGATTAGCAGTACCTGTCTGCTATGTAGCATCTTTATTCCTATGGAAGCAGTAAGGGTGTACTTAGTTTTTCACACATGGCTTCTCCATTTTGGCTTTATTTTTGTTAACTAAATCATGACACGTGTAATATGTAATGTCTTGTTCATCTGAGGTTGTATTTACCTAATATTTAGACCTGCTTAGGAACAGATGATTGTTATTATGTCCTGATACCTGTATGTAAAACCATGGAATTCAAATAGGGTGTACTTTCTTTTTCACACCACTGTATGTATAGCCATAGGGACATACATAAATACAGGGGCAATAAATTTGCCTAAAAAAAAATCTATCACATTGAAAATAAAGATTAAAAACCTGTAAAAGTAAAATAACATACATTTATTTTGTTTAATTACCTTTAGATGACCTCACCCACCGAATTCCGAGGACACCGCATACTCACTGACCAATCCACAAACAGGAACCAGGTAAAAATAAAAATAAATAAAAACCGAAGTCTTTTTCCTCTATCTTTACATTTGTAATCCATACCGTCACGCTTCGGGGGTCTTCTGGGGTCTTTGGGGTCTTCACCTGTCTCTTCCTCTTCATCTGTATCTTCTTCCGGCATGCCCATGTGCTCTTCTTGCTGTAGAAGGTTCGTCCTCCTCGGGTTCTTGCTGTAGAATGAGGCGCCATAGGCTTTTATAGGCTTATGACATCACATTTCCATCAAATGGTTCCCACGGCCCTGAATGGGCAGTGAAAACCATGTGATTTTGTGTTTTTTTTTTTTTTTGGTGACGTCATGTAAAGGAAATGAAGCCAGCCAATCAGAATGGCTATGCTTCATTTCCCTTTATGATGATGTCATCAAAAGCAAGATGGCTGTTGTCCCATGGTACTTGAGCCAATCAGATCGTGGGAACTAAATCCCCAAGCTGATTGGCTCAAGTACCATGTTACTCCCTTTGTATGACGTCACTTCCTTTCCCCCCAAACATCTGTCACATGGTTTACTACCGCCAATCATATTGGGGATTTATTTCCCACGATGAATACCCCGAAGACCCCCGAAGAGTTACGGTATGGATTACAAATGTACAAAAAGAAGAAAAAGACTTTTAATTTTTTTTAATTTTTACCTGGTTCCTATGTGTGGATTGGTTCGTGAGTATGCGGTGTCCCCGGTATTCGGTGTGTTAGGTCACCTAAAGGTACAGTAAGTAAACAAAATAAATGTATGTTATTTTATTTTTACAGGTTTTCAATTTTTTTTTTAATGTGATTTTTTTTTTAGGCAAAGTTATTGCCCCTGTACTTATGTATGTCCCTATGGTCATACATACGTACATAGACAACATACATGTATGGTTGTTATGTATTTTTATGAATGAATATATATATATATATATATATATATATATATATATATATATATATATATATATATATATATATATATATATATAGACATGTTTCAACCTTGATGGGTATCATCAGTGTGAGGTTGGTTGCTGGCATTTGCTCAAATGAGATAAGAGTCGGTAATCACCACACCAGTGTGTGTGTGTGTGTGTGTGTGTGTGTGTGTGTGTGTGTGTGTATCAGTACCGTGTTAGCCGAGCTTCAATAATCAAAAAATAAATAGATGATACTGTTCTGTGGCTAACAAAATGCTTTTATTTGTGCGAGCTTTCGTGATACACTGATCTCTTCTTCCGGCGATGTTACAATGAATGAAGCAAGCAAAGGGTATACTTAAAGACACTGTATACTTATACTTAGAGACACTGTTTAAGTATACCCTTTGCTTGCTTCATTCATTGTAACATCGCCGGAAGAAGAGATCAGTGTATCACGAACACTCGCACAAATAAAAGCATTTCGTTAGCCACAGAACGGTATCATCTATTTATTTTTTGATTATATATATGTATGTATGTATGTATGTATGTATGTGCCACTGAACAAATTAATGGGTGAAAGGTGGGGGTAGTTGCCTGGGGAGGGTGGTTAGGCCTTGTGGGTGGGTATCGGTGCAGGGTGGGTTAACCCCTTAATTACTTTCGTGGTTATTAACCAATAAGTTAATTAAGGGGTTAGGGTACATTAGAATGTATTTGCTATGTATTTTTCTGTCAACGGAGGACAAGGAACTGCTTTTCCTGATGACAACATCCATCATATTGCTGTGGTTAGTAGAGCTGTATTTATTTACTTTATTTATGATGGTTTATGTGATTAATAATGGGCAAATACATTACTGTACTGTATGTGTTTGGTGGTGAGGGGGGAGATATTGATTTATTTAAATGTAGCCCATGTCTTATTTTTTTTACATACTGGGTTGGTACCTTAGGTCTGCGGGGACCTATGGAGGCCACCCAAGAACCCCCGGACAACCACGGGTACCACCTGCGGACCCACGGGGGACACTGCATGGAAGAACCGGAGGCCCCACAGCTGTGGGGGCCCCTGTGGACCCGAATGTACCACGAGGACTCCAGACCCCTGTTGGAACGACCCGAGGACCCCCAAGAAACCTGTGGGGTTGACCCGGGGAGCCCCAGACACTCACGGGCCCACCCGTGGCCCCCTTTTTGGCCCATGGTGACCTGAGGGGACCACCTGGATGCCCACATCGCCTAGCAGGGACTACCCGGAGACCCCCAGACACCCTCTGGTGTACTTTAGGGCCTGTGGACACCCGTTAGGGTTGTATTTATTTAAAAGTATTTATGCATTTTTTAATGTATATTTTTAGGGTACAGAATTGGTACTACAGGCAAGCGGGAAACCCCGTACACCCGCGGTGACCACCAGAGGGCCACTGCCGGCCTGTAGTATAATTCCTGTGCATAACTAAAAATGTACTGTATGTTGGGGGGGAATAGTGGTTGTTGGGGGCACAGGGGTTGGGTGGTGTATTTGATATAGTAATGTTAATTGAGGGCCTAGGAGGTGGGTAGTGAGGCTGTAGTGTGTATTGTATTAACTATGGGTAGCAGGCGTGGGTGAAAGGGGTATTAGCCCCAAGGATGGGTGTTTAGTCCTTGCGGGTGAGTAGCGGAAGGGGTTAACCCCTTTATTACCTTAGCGGTATTAACCACTAACGTAATGAAGGGGTTATGTCCACCCGCAGTCCCCTTGCAAGGCCTAAACACCCACCAAGGGTCAAATACCCCTTTCACCCACCCCCGCTACCCACAATAAGCCTGGCACGGGTGATTAACCCCTTCATTGCCTTAGCCGTTAACAGCTATGGTAATGAATTGGGCTGTATATGCATTTTTCCTGCATTGGATGCATGCCGGGGGTCTTCGTGCTGGTCTTAATGGGTATCAGCTCCAGAGACCCCCGACATCAATCCGATGCAGGATAAGAGCCTGATTTTTTCTAAGTCCCGTCTCGCCGCTCATCCCCAGTTTCTTGCCAACTTTTGTTGCTGAGGCGATTTGGCAATGAGTTTGCCATTCTAGAGCGGCGATCAGCTGCGAGATGATAATAGAGCGAGTTTGAAAGCTGGTGATGAGAGGCGAGGTAGGGCTCCTCACCAAGCGGTCAGTGGATTTTTTTTCCCGACAAAACAAAAATGCGACTTTTCCTATTCATGCCAACTTCTCAGGGCTTACTGAATAACAGTAGGCTTTTTTGGCGAGATAGGGCTTATCGGCGCTTACTGCATGAGGCCCAAGAGTTCATATCCATATATTCAGGGAAGCCATTATCTTCTGTGATTCAACTGGGTGCACCAGTTTCCCAAAGATTGTAATATACAAAAGATAAAACACACGCACACATGCACACACGCACACACGCATTTCTGGATGAATAAAATAAAGATTTCGGGGTGAAACTGGTGCACCCATCTTACTTTTCTCTGTTTCTTTGTCAATAACTGTAGTTAAAAAAATCTTATTCAGCAGGTTTTCTAAGTCAACAATCTAGTTAATGTAGCTAACTTAATTGGAATGTAAAGTAAACCTTTGCCAATCCCAATAAAGGATAGCGCATTAATGTATTAAACTGCCAAGATGTTCTGAAGTTTGGAATGATATCTGTAATCAGATACCCACAGTTGGCGCTTTGGAATATGTGTGTCAAAGGAGGAAAAGTAATTCATGCATTTATACATGGGAACAAACTATTATAATACAAAAGGGGTTATTTACTAAAATCTCCCGGCTGCAAAACAGGTCAAAGTCTGTGCAAAAGAAATGCACCCGATTTAACAAAGGAAACACTCCAATTGCTTTCAATGGTATTCCTTTTCTGTGATGAATATGGCTTGTTTTTTTGCACTTGTTTTCCCCTACCTTTGTAGAATGCAGACCCATAAAGGGGGGTATTTTCTAAAGTGTTCTGGTTTTAGAACAGGGGGACAAAGAGGTTTATATTAGAAAAACTATATTGGGATTTCTGTTCTTTGATAATGCTGTTTATGTCAATTGGGTTTGCCCAGTTTTGCTGTTGAGATACTTTAATATGTAGTCCCCTAAGTGTTCACATAGAGCATTCCTATAGAAACCTTGTATATGGCTTAGAGCATGTGTTCTTGAACCTCTTGCACATGAACAAAGAAGAACAAAGGGAACATTATAGAAATGGTCAACAAAGTGCAGAAGGGAAGAATGTATTTTGGAGAAAGAGAAGTGCTAGAACAAAAGTCATGCAATGAAGGGAGAGGTTGGAGGCTCGGGGGAAATGTTCATTCTTCATTGAAAATGTGACGAATTAATAGAACAGCTTCCCAGCAGAGGTAATCCTCCAATTAATCCTTCAAAGGGGCCTGATCAGAAAACATTTAGGAGTAGATTGGTGTACAGTAGATAGATTTTTAAGTTTATTGTAATATCATTTTAGATATTTGTAAACACTTAATAAATACTATATTTCATTATTTTGCAAGAATTTGTAACTTCTGTTACATACGGTATATATTTATATTACCTTATCTAACAAGGGGATTTAAGTGTTAGAAACTGCAGTTACTGTAACTGACTAAGCACCTAGCATGACATTTACTGCAGCAGGGAGTCTAAGTGCCACATTTAGGTTCTTTGGGGCTACATTTGCTCTGCAGACCACTAGTTTAGGAACTCTGTGGTAGAGTGTAATAGAGCAAAGCAAATCAAAGCTCCTTGGCATATACACAACAGGATCCTAGATATTCTAAAAAGCTCAAGATTCTAAAGGTATCTGAGCCTCCCCACCAGGTAGAGTAGTTAGACTGGGTAAGCCCAATGCACTACATCTGCTCTCAAAGTAAATGTGTTTATGTAAGTTTTTTCCACCACATTTAATTGGAAACTCACAGTCATGTTAGCTGCAGTTTGCAATACAATGTTATAAACCAGCATGAGACCTTTACACAGATACAGCGTGTACAAAATTTCAAGACCTTGTATGTGTCTGATTCTGTCATACTGTACAGACTGATAAAAACTCTCATGTGGCACCTCTACACCAGCAATAAACATACACCTTTCTAGGACCAAAGGGAAACAAATCCCCTGAGTGGTGCTTCCAATATCAAAGATACAGTAGCAATATAGCTAGAGAGTCCAGAACCATAATCGGGTATAAGAATATCCCATCCAAATTGCACAATTGTGTGTATGGGATAAATACAGCTCAACAATTAAGCCACAGAGACCTAGGACTTAGGACCAATACAGCTGCTAAAACGGTACACTGTTACAGGCCTGTCATTAATAGCACCTTAAAGCCTTGACTATTTTTATCATTAGTGTCTTCCTAAATGTCAACTAAACCTCACTATTACATGTCAGAACTGTTCAATGAAAACAGTACTTATTTTGATCCAGAATTCACAACTTTCACTTATTTGGGTCTGCAGACTTTGACAGCAATGTGATAAAGCAGCATGAGACTTCTACAAAGATGTGGTGTGTACATAAGATTTCAAGACATTGCATGTGTCTGTGTCAGTCATACAGACAATAATAAAAACTCTGATGTTGCTCCACTACACCAGCAATAAACCTACACATTTCTAGGACAAATACAGTTTGTGATGCCTACACCACGTTGCAGTCTCTTTAAGTCCAAATTTAAGACACGAAACACTGTATTTACAGGGTTAAATGATATAATTGCAGGCCCACCGTCCCTTTTAAGTCAAACAAATCATAAAATAAAATACCTATTCTCGTTACAGAAAATAACTCAACTTTGCTTCAGCCATTTCTAACCACAGCTGGCCAACTATACTGGTTCCAACATAAAAACATGCCCTGGCATATTCAACAATGGATACAGTCTCTGTACACAATAATAAAGGGTTTTCCTTATCTGTTAAACTATTGAAGCAGACGTCTTCTCTTCATCACGGTCTCTCCTCCTTTCCTTCCATAGGGGAACTCGGACCCACGTGAGCTCAAAGAAACTTTCCTATGTAGGTCCACTGTCAAGGGCTGTGCCAGCCGTCCTTCTTTAGCTGGGGAGCACTTCTCTGTCCCCTTCACTGGGACAGCAATCTCTCACTCTGTGACTCTCAGCATTGTCTCTCTGGCAGCATGGCAGCTCTCCGTGTTTTCCTTAAACACTTCCTTGTTAACTCAAGGAGTCCATTCTGATTAATTATGCAGCAGCTGTTACAGGCTACTCTGGTGAAGATTAACTCTGTGTAGACTGGAAAGCACACTTAGTGCACTGTTCCAGCACCTAGAGATACCTGATGGTATCACAAGTTGCTAAAACTGTGCACTATTACATGGGTTGTCAACTTAACTCACTATTACAAGTCAGAACTTTTCAATGAAAACAGTAATTATTTTGATCCAGAATTCACAACTCTCACTTATTTGGTTCTGCGGACTTTGACAACAATGTACCGTATGACTAATCTAATACTGGAATCTTATTCCCTTATCTTGCAAAAATAAGTACATTTTCTCTCCACTCCAGAGTCACCAGTCAATCCAACTAATATCGTCGTCCAGGCTGTCGCCAATGTCATCTGCTCTATTGTCTTTGGGAACCGGTACGAGTACGAGGACGTGAAGTTTCTGAAGCTGCTCAGTATATTTAATGAAACTTTCCTTCTTATGAGCTCCACCTGGGGACAGGTAAAATGCTTTAGATTTCTAGATAAGGGGGAGGCTGCACATGATCTCCTTCTCAACAACGCATTTTAATAACTCAAAATAACACATATTCTAAACATTTTAAATGCACTAACGTAGTAATTTTGTATGAAGCGATGCATTTCTATGCCCCCCTATTAGCACAGTAAGGAACCTATTCACTAAAGATTGACAAAATCAGTGCATTGCCGATCGACTTTGCATTGGTTTATCACGCTATAAAACATATGGGTCAAAATTCACTAAAAAAAATTATTTTAAAGTTCGGTAAAAAAATGCAGCATTGAACGACTTGTTTTTTTTCTAAGTGTTATTGTGCTATAAGTTCTATTGATCGTCAACTGATTGTTTAAACTGCAGCCTGGAAGAGCAGTATGGAGATGCTGCGTCTCCATGCACGGCTCTTACAGGCAATCAAGCAGTTTAAATAATTATTGTAATACTAATGTGCGGGAGCAGGGGGTCTCCTGAGATGTACCTCATTGATTTCAGCCGAGTTACAGGTGCCGGCATCCCACTATTTTTAAATCTTCCACGTCACGTGACAGGGGGATTTAAATACTGCAGGAGCTACCTGCTCCCCAAAACGGGGCCTGTATTTCGGGAAGTACTGTAGGGGTCCCTGAGGCTGAAATCATTACTTTCAGCTCTGAAGACCCACAGCTCCCGCACACAGAATTAAAAAGAAATGAATAATAATATTACTGTTAATGTACTGAAGTGGCTTTATTGTGATTTTTACTAATAGTGTACGGAAGCAGGGGGTCTCCTGAGCTGAACCGCATTAATTTCAGCCCTGGGGACTCCCAGCTTCCTGAGATATTCTCCCCGGTATGGGGTGCCGGTATCCCTTGTGCGTTTAAATCTCCTGTGTCACGTGACGGGGAGAAATTAAACATTGCGGGGTACCGGCACCCGATACCAGGGCCTATGACTCAACAACAACGAGTACCCGAGGCTGAAATTAATGCGGTTCAGCTCAGGAGACAACCTGCTCCGGTACACTATTAGTAAAAAATCACATTAAAGCAGCTTCATTACATTAGAGGATAGCCGCTAAGGCAATGAATGGGTTAAAGCTTAGTAGCTGGTTTATTGGGGGCAGAGGAGGTGAGTGAAGGGGGTACTTTGCCCACGATGGGTAGTTAGGTCTACCGGGAAAGATGTGGGAGGAGTTAATCCCTTCATTACCATAGCGGTGGTAACCGTTTAGGTAATGAATGGATTTACCCACACCTACCCCTCCCCCCCGCTACCCACCCGATAGGCCTAACCACCCACCCTGGGCATAGTACCCCCTTCACCCAATGCTTCTACCTCCAATAAACATTAAAATACATACTTTTTTACCTTTCAATACACAACCCACCCACCCCTGTACCCCAACAATCTCCCTCCTCTAACACATACCGTACAGTAATGTGCAAAATTACTATTATCCAGATATGGATAATAGTGCATTTGCCAATTAAAAATAAAACATTACCCAGCCAGCATAAAGTAAATAAAAGTTGCACTTACTCCTGCCAGGATGAAGGCCGTCCTCGACTTCCTCCCCGTCCTTGTTCTCCATTGGCAGGAACATTATAATAATAAAAACTAATAGCCCCAAAACATTTAATCACCTTAGAGGTTAGTAACCGCTAAAGTAATTAAGGAGTTAACCCCCTCACCTGCTACCCACCGGGAGGCCTAACCACCCTCCCAGGGCAACTACCCACACCCTCTACCTATTGATTAGCACAGTGTTAAACTATTCTCATATAATATGGAGGTTTTGAGTTGGGGTTCCATGACGTATGACGTAAAACACTGTGATGATGGATGTCTGGTGTCAACACCCCCGTAGTAAGAATGCTGTGACTGGCTTCTACAGCTGATCTAAAGGTTTCCCTGCAAGGAAATAGGACCCTCTCTGAACTTTGTGTTCCCCCCTCTCTCTCCTTCCCCCTGGTGTGGATGAGAATGCCCCTAATATCGTCTGGAACCAATGTTCAAGTTAACAACATGGTATATCTCACAATCCGATTAACTGGAGTAACGTGATGGCAGTCATCTTGTTTTTGGTGATATCATCTTAAATGGAGGGAAGCATAGGTCTTCCTAATTGGCTGCATTCCCTCTCTTTTAATGACGTCACATCCTTAAAAACCTGTCACATGGTACACTATCCAATCGGATTGGAGGTGTATCATTTGACACACAAATGTGACATCACAGGTCTTATATAAGGCCTCATTTGAGCTTAGAAGATGACGGGACCACATCCGCCAATGGATTGGATTACAAAGTGAGAAGAGAAGAATTTACCAGAAGTTGAGGAGCACTGCGTCGAGGATGAAGAGGTTCCTGCTGAAGTCAGAATCAGAGGGTGAAGACGTCTAATGGTAAGAAAAACATTGATTGTATGGTATTCTGTTTTTGGGGGTATTTTTATTATATTTTTTATTTGTTTTTTTTGTTGCTCATTAACAGCCAATGTGTTTATCTATGCACTTTAAGGGTATAGATATGCACAGTGACGACCACTGCATTTTTTGCAAATGAAGAAAAAAGGTGCAACTGAAAATAGCACTACTTAAATGTGCAATGATATTTAGGTGAACATAAATATAGTTCAATGTGGTATGGTGATTAATCAAAAATGATACTATCCTTGGAGAAAATCCAGCTCCCAAACAGGACTCAAACCCAATCCAGACAAAGTAGTGGCAGAAAAAATCAGGAAGCAAATTTTATCCGGGGACATACAAGAAATAAATAACAATAGTGCAACACAGTATACACAATTTAAATATGAATCGGATAAATCTGTGAAAGTTAAATCAGGCAGTAGAGTTATATAGAGTAACCAACTCAGAAGAACATCTAGATTGGCTATAAATGTCTTTAAGGTAAGCATTCAGACCACCCTAGGTCAGAGCACTGGAACTGGACAGCAGCACTTTAATACAGACCTTGATCCTGCTTAACAGCCACTAAGCAGTAGATGAAATCACAGGGCTGAATATCTTGAACCAATTCTCAGCTACATTCCACCAGCAGCAAATGAATGCCCCCACCCCAAGTTTATGTAAAGCAAGACTCTGCCCTACCCGTTTCGTTCATACATTAACTTCCTCAGCGGCTATTCCTGAATACACCCTGAGGAAGTTCATGCACAGTATGAACGAAATGTGTAGGGTGGATTCTTGCTAAACATAGACTTTGGGTGGGCTTTCATTTGCTGCTGGTGGACTGTAGCTGAGAATTGGTTCCAGAAATTCAGCTCTGTGATTTTACCACTTGCTTTTTTGGGGGACACAAAATCAATCCCAGAGCCATAAGAAGATAAAGTTCAATGAATGTCCAGATGTACTGGTAAGGTGTTAGGCTCCTCGTAAGGTTATCAAATCCTGTATTCCTGGATTGACTTTGTGGCTCCGTGGATAACATCCCGTGGAGTTAAACACAAAGAGAAATCATAGTGTACACTGCTGGTTATAAAACATATAACTTGAACAAACAAACATGAAACTCAAACATACAACTCTAACTACAGTAACACACATAAAACCTATACAACACTCAGCATATAAACATAAACAAACAAGGCTGTATAAACAGTTATACTAATTTATCAAAATATAAAATGAACACTAAAGTTCCATAAAATGGGGAAGATGACCTGTTGAGGATGATCTGGTGGTTAAAACCAGAATCCTACTTACAACAAAGCAAATTAAAACAAGCATGTATGTCCAACATTAGCAAGACAGCTCCCGTTTTAACTTCTGTTGTAGGCACACATCTGCAGACCTGTCACAATGCTGTTATGTGTGTTCCATGTCTGCTCTCACACCATGGAAGAACACACTGGGGGAAGGAGCCACTCCTGGATTCTGGATATGCAACAAACTTGAATGGCTGCACATGCACTTCTCTGGACTGACTATACCCACCCCAGACTGACTATACCCACCCTGTACCTATTGAGTAGTATAGTGGTACATCATGCCCATATAATAATCATATGGGCATGATAAGCCTCTATAGCACTCAATGAGCACCCTAATTAAAATACATTCATGCACCAGACACACAATAATAAAACATAACTCCAAAAAACCATACTTCACAAAATAAAAACAGTAGCCAGCTAATCCAATGAATACAAGCAATAACAACATCAACAATGAACTAATAGAACCATTAACCAATCAAAACAATTAATTCCTAAAACAACTCGGAATTATCACGTGACCGGGACATTTCAAAGCATTGGAGATACCGACACCCCATAAAGGTGCCTGTATCTCGGGAAGCAGGGGGTACCCGGACCTCAAACCAACGCGGTTCAGCTCCGGAGACCCCCTGCACATCTACACTATGAAACACATGTATATTAAAAAACATAATTTGTGGGAAACATTTTCGCTGTGTGAGGCGACTCTCTCAGAGCCGCTCTCTCTCTGCAGCAGAAATGTATCGCCAGGTAAGGCCTTTTCAGAGGCTCGATGCAATTGCTGGCAGCAAATCGCTCGTTTTTTTAATTTTGCTATGAACGGTAATGAAGTCTTGCTGAATACCGTGATATATATATATGTGTGTGTGTGTTCATATATTCACTTCTGGAAGGTCCTACCTGTTCTTCCTACATATTGCAAGCCACACAGGCATTGCAAAATGTAAATCACATACAGTATGTGGAATGGCAATTTATAAAAGATTTAAGTGGATATATTTTGGAAGTAACATTAGACTTAAAGGTTTATGCCTAGTCACGCCATATGCACATGCTGTGCATGCAGTGCAAGTAAAGAAACCTTTAGTGGGATTTGACAAGGATGATCTTGATTTTGATAGTGGACAACTGGGTGCTATTTTGGATTTTAAATTTGGGGCCTTAGTGAATATAATATTGATGTGACGGTTCAGGGGATTTCTTCCCCTTCTTGTATCCCTGATGTCACCCTCTCTGTCCTTTCCCTGCCAGCCTCCCTTCTTTTACCCACACCTGTCCCTCTCTGGCAGCCTCTGACGCTGTTCCTTTACCACGGCGCACGCCCCGCAAGACTCTCGCACCCGCGCGGTCCCCGAGCCCCTGCTGCAACATTCCCCACTCTCAGGCCCCCTCGGTATCTGCTCCCATTCCCTCACATCTGGTGGCTGTTCCCTCCTTTCCTCCATTGCCCTCCGCAGGTGTTCCCACAGCGCGGTGCTCCGCGCGCCTCGTTACACAGCCTGTGCGCGCGCACTCTCAGATTACAGAGGGCGCGCGCACACGCTCCTCTTCTAGGGCTTTTCAGTCTCCTGACTCCTCCTTCCATACCCTGCAAGCGATCTCTCTGACTGATTCCCCTGTCTCCACCTCTTCTCCTGCTCACCTATCCCTGCTGTCTCCCACTTCTCCTTCTGCTCCTCCTCTCTCTCCTATTGGTGTTCCCTACTTTATAACCCATCTGTCCTTTCTACCATTGCTCTGCATAGCTTCTGTTATCCCTGTGTGTGCAGTCTTATGCTTTGCTCTCTCTGTGTTCCAGTCTGTTCCTGCTCCTGCTCCTGCTTATCTCTGGATTTCCCTGGTTTGACCCCTGCTTGTCCTGGACTACCCTGCTCTCTGTTGCCCTTGAATCCTGCTTACGAACTCTACCTTGCTGACATCTGTAACCCCTGGACTTGGCTAACGAACTTGACTACTCTGATTTCTGGATCCCTGGACTCTGGCGCCCGGACACCACTATTCTTACGCTGTACCACCAAGGTGTTGCAAGTATTACTAACTATCTTCCAACAGGCCCAGCAACGCCATACCATACTCCGGGCTTGCCCTCACTGCTGTGGGTGTGTGGTAATACCGTTCCCACCTCAGTATTGGGGTCTTTCTAGGTCTGTGGGCATACAGGCGTGACAACTAGGTGTTGGTGCCAAAATTTGCACAAGAGTATCATCCCTAAGTAGGATTGGCCAATGTTTATTGAATATTTGCCTAATTTTAGGAGCCATTTGATTAAATTGTGTAATAAAGGATATAAGATATCTAACTTCAGTGGATTAATAAATGATATACGATGGGATTGTACAGTAGCTCCTATATGTACTCCAGCAGGACCGGTATCTCTTCCCAG
This sequence comes from Ascaphus truei, assembly GCF_040206685.1. NCBI lineage: Eukaryota > Metazoa > Chordata > Amphibia > Anura > Ascaphidae > Ascaphus > Ascaphus truei. Next base: position 7,586,856 of record NC_134489.1, read on the forward strand.
GTAAAAACCATATCTGAATTGTCTGTCTGCAAGCAATCCTGTGCTATGTGTATTTTTTAGTTGTAGTCTTTAGTTTAGTCTTAATTAAATTAACTTACACTTAGGCATGACAAGACCCTGTTGAAAAAAACATCTGTGTTAATATGCCTCACATGTGCTAATTAAGGTGGTCGGGCTGAAATAAATTCTGTCAGGTGACTTATTAGGCCTTTTATAAGAGCAGAACAGAGCAGCCCTATCTGTGAAAGCAGCCCAAGATTCAAAGTGGCCCATTCTACAGTAAGTGGCATGGTTGAGTTTAACAGGGAGTTCAACAGGGGGGAAACAAGGGGACTACAGAACACCTACGCACCCTCAATCCTGGATGTGAACTACGCTGGAAAGGTGGACATTTTCTATCCCAGACCACACATCTCAGCAGTAAACTACTGCTGCCATGACGCTGCTACCATTTATATTTGCTCTGACCTCGCTTCTTTTCAAAATACACATTTCTTTCTATCAGCCCCATGTCTCCAACTCTATTCATATATCTCCATCTCTCCTTTCCTCACCGCTTCTCAGTTCACATGAACTCCTTTCTTACAGTACCTGCGCCCTCTGACACCACACAGCTATACACCCTGCACTAAAACACACCCCTACAACACACAACACACACCACACACCCCTACAACACACTAAATCACACCCCTACACACCCCTCCTCACACATTCTCTTTCTTTCCATGCTTTTTCTCCTTGCTTCTGGGGATATCTCTCCCAATCCTGGTCCCTGCCTTATTTCTACTTGCCCTCGCCTGTCCAATGCAACCTCTACTCCCTCTGGTGTCATCCCCTTCAAAAACCAAAAACCTTTGTAACCCTTGAAACAGATTTGACAGTGATATAAGTGATTTGGATATTGTCACAAGTGCATCATCGGCGAAGAGTGCTATTTTGTATTGTTTGTGCTGAACTGGGTTACCTCTAATATTGGGATTGTGCCTGATGTGGCTATAGAAACAAAAGGAAATACCGGCGCCTTACGAGTCCAATATGGTTAATGTCCTGGAAGTCCAATAAGTGAGGCGAAATGTCCAAAGGAGCAACCTTTCAGTTCTTAGACAGTCAGATGCGATTTTCGCCGTGCGTTGCGTGATATGAAATAAAACAGAGAAATATATAGTGCAACTTAATACATAGTGGACAGACAGAGCCCCTGTAGATAGCACTCTGTTTCTGTATGAATTGGTGATTTATTTAAAATAACTTTATTAATTGACAATATCGTTAAAATATTGGGGTTTAAAACAATGATTAAATGATGCCAAGTGTGGCTAACTCTATGGATAGGTGTATCCAGAGGAGTATACAATGGTGTATTAATGCCCAGTGTTAGGGTAATTCACTGGCCCTAGTGTTCCTCATATGGAGAGAATGGGCTAGAGTTCTTGTAATGAAAGTAGCGGCTGTGTGGACCACAGATGTAGTGCCCCAGTATTGAAATACTAGTAGGTGCACTAATTGATTGGACCTGTACTTAGCTGCTTTTGGGCTGCAGCTATTGGTACATTATAGACTTGTGTATACAGATCTAGGTCTATGTGCACCTATTATGAGTTTTTAACACCAGCATGTGTGGGTGGTGGTATTTAAATACAAGTGTGTGATACTTAACACGTGTACATCCCAAGTGTGTAATAACAGGGCTAGAATAGACACTAGTATTAGTTTTGCAATACTGGTAAGTTAGTGGCACTGCTGTAAATTCTGTATATACATATACCTAATTAACAGCTGAGTACTGCTCCTTTTAGGGTATTAATATCGGTCTATTATGAAAGACCTTTCCCTAGTTGGTGTAGTGCTCTTCATATGTGGTAATGGTCTGGCACTCCAGAGGTTAATTGCTGGATTGGTTGCCGTTTTGCTCAATGTGTATGCCCCTTTAAGATAAATGCTGTGTTTGGGGATTAGCATTCAGGCTTCCTGCATTTGTACTGTGATTTACTGCCAGATATTCTCTGTGCCTTTACTGATGTGTGACTGCTAAGATCGTAGGATCTTTCAGCAGTCCATTACTGTGCACGGCTGAGACACGCTGACTCTCTGAATCTCTCTGAGTCAGTGTACATGAACTCAGGCTCTGCTCGTGCACGTGGTCACGTGTTTGCCGACGCGCGCGTTTCGCGAGTGCTTTGTCAAGGCTAAGGTAATCAGAAAAGGCACAGAGAATATCTGGCAGTAAATCACAGTACAAATGCAGGAAGCCTGAATGCTAATCCCCAAACACAGCATTTAGCTTAAAGGGGCATACACATTGAGCAAAACGGCAACCAATCCAGCAATTAACCTCTGGAGTGCCAGACCATTACCACATATGAAGAGCACTACACCAACTAGGGAAAGGTCTTTCATAATAGACCGATATTAATACCCTAAAAGGAGCAGTACTCAGCTGTTAATTAGGTATATGTATATACAGAATTTACAGCAGTGCCACTAACTTACCAGTATTGCAAAACTAATACTAGTGTCTATTCTAGCCCTGTTATTACACACTTGGGATGTACACGTGTTAAGTATCACACACTTGTATTTAAATACCACCACCCACACATGCTGGTGTTAAAAACTCATAATAGGTGCACATAGACCTAGATCTGTATACACAAGTCTATAATGTACCAATAGCTGCAGCCCAAAAGCAGCTAAGTACAGGTCCAATCAACTAGTGCACCTACTAGTATTTCAATACTGGGGCACTACATCTGTGGTCCACACAGCCGCTACTTTCATTACAAGAACTCTAGCCCATTCTCTCCATATGAGGAACACTAGGGCCAGTTAATTACCCTAACACTGGGCATTAATACACCATTGTATACTCCTCTGGATACACCTATCCATAGAGTTAGCCACACTTGGCATCATTTAATCATTGTTTTAAACCCCAATATTTTAACGATATTGTCAATTAATAAAGTTATTTTAAATAAATCACCAATTCATACAGAAACAGAGTGCTATCTACAGGGGCTCTGTCTGTCCACTATGTATTAAGTTATACGCCCTTTGCAGCACCAGTTTCATTGTTCTATAGTAAAGCTGAAGCGGGGGTAAACATACGTATACATATATAGTGCAACACAGCCAACACAAGAAATAAAAATCAATTAATAAAAAAACATAAAACTATAACTGACACCCCTACATGACAATACAGTACAAACAAAACAAACATGTGACACACAATAGCAAGGCTGAGAATAAAAAGCTAATTTAATACAAAAAAATAAGACAATATAAAATTGATGATATGCGAGTGACAGAGAGACCGCCGGTCCGGTGGAGTAAAACCGGAGCCCTACTCACAGAATGGTGGATGAATACAGGCAGCGGATGTCAGCTGTAGAGAGATGTAAATCCTCCTCCGGTCACACTGGAGCGCTCGTGGGCGTACTCCTGTGCTTCTCCGCGTTCCTCAGGCGGATGTTGCGTTACTGGGGCGCGGGCCTTGAGGGGAAAAGTTCTTCCTGCTTCTGATCCACGTCTGTCGCGTCACTCTCGTCAATTCATCAGAATAAGCTTCTGAAGATTACCCTACGCGTTTCGTACGCTTGCGCACACTTCCTCAGGTGTTTTGACTGATGTTAGTGGTTCCTGGTATATATCTTATTGCTGTGATTCTGATTGGCGCCTCAATTATACCCTTCATCTTTACAGCAAATACCTTGCTTGATTGATATTTAAATCAATTAATCCTACTAACATTTTATTGCCTTACATACAACAGATAACAAAAAATACAAAATATACAAAACAAAAATAATAAAATATACATCAAAATTGTTGGAAGTGCATAATCAAAATTAAATCACCCTTTGTCATTACAAAAAGGCCCCCAAATCGAAGTCTATGTTCAGGCCTCTTGGGGAGAGTGTCTTAAATTCATAAATCCAGTATGCCTCTCGCATACTGGTTTGTTCTAATCTATTCGCCCCTCTTGGATTAGCCTGAACAGTCTTGATCGCCTGACACACTAGTCCTGTCGGATTTTTATTATGGTGTGTGAGGAAGTGATGGGAGACACTGTGTGTGACTAGTCCCTTTCTGATGTTGTAAATATGCTCATATATTCTCCTTTGGAACGTTCTATCAGTTCTACCTATGTATGGTAAGCCACAAGGGCATTGGAGTAAATATATAACATACATTGAATGACAGTTGATGAATGATTTGACAGGATATATTTTAGAGGTAACATTAGATTTAAATGTCTTTGCATGGCAACTATAAGAGCATGCTAGACATTTAACACATGTAAAAAAAGCCTTTATCAATCTTAGCTTGTTTCTGCCTAGAATGATTAATTGGGCAGCTTGGGGCCAATTTTGATTTCAAATTTGTGGCCTTCGTAAATATAATGTTTGGTTTTGGAGGAAGGATTTCCGGCAAAGTGCTATCCCTAAGTAAAATTGGCCAGTACTTATTGATAGTGTGTCTTATTTTTTGTGCCATATCATTATATTGTGTAATAAACGAGATAGTCTGATGACATTTTTTTACTTGATCAGTTTTCTTATATTCGAGTAGTGTATCTCTCTCCAAATTATTAACCTGCTTCAATGCTTCCTCCAGAAGGTTCTCAGGATAATGCCTGTCAATAAATTTATGCTTCAACTCTTTAGCCTGAGACGCAAAAGTCTCATTATCTGAACAGTTGCGTCTTAATCGAACAAACTGTCCCTTTGGAATATTTTTTATCCATAAAGGATTATGTTGGCTATCTGCCCTCAGGTAGTTATTAGCTTGTACTGGCTTGAAGAATGTTTTCGTGTGAAGTGTATTATTAGTGATGTAATTCTAGAAAATCTATGTGATCAGTGCTATGTTGACATGTGAACTTAAGGTTCCTGTCATTGTAATTTAAATATGTGAAAAAAGTGTCAAGCTGTGCTTGGCCTCCAGACCAGATGAACACCACATTGTCCATGTAGCGCCTCCAGAGCACCAGGTTTGCCCCAAGAGGACAGTTGTTCCAGATGTAATCTTCTTCCCAACTGTCCATAAATACATTTGCATAACTTGGGCCAAACCTGGTGCCCATAGCGGTACTGCACACCTGAATATAAAACTGAATTGAATGTGAAATAATTGTGTGTTAATATATGGCGAATGCTATCCACTAAGAAATCTTTTTAGGCTGATGTAATATGAGAATTGTTAATAGCAGACGTAACATCTCTGTATACTGTTATCAATCACGAGTTGGGCTGCAGAGCCGTATCTCGTAAGTTAGAGGCAGAATTTCATATTACCCCTCGAGGTGGTTTATAGCAGACTGAATGGCCCATCAGATTAACACATGGGACTCGCGCTGTGTGAATCCTACTGGGTTCTACCAGTCTTTAAAAGAGGCGCAGTAAGAGATAAACTGAATCAGTCACTCTACATATGCACCTATAACAGGCGATCGTGGGGGTTTTATTTTATTTGAATAATACAGTATTGTAGCAGGGGGTCTCCAGAGCTGAACTGCATTGATTTCAGGTCATGGAACCCCCTGCTTCCCGATTAACAGGCCCCATAATGGGGATCCGGTATCCAGGGGGCCATATTTAAATTCTCTTGTGTCATGGCCCACGTGATCAGGGGATTTAAACTAAGCAGAAGGATACCGGCACCTCATAACGGTGCCTGTAACCTGGGAAGCAGGGGATCCCCAGACCTGAAATCACTGCAATTCAGCTCTGGAAAACCCCTGCTACAGTACAGTAAAAATAAAATAAAATATAAGCAGCTTCATTACCTTAACGTAAAACCACTAAGGCAATTAAGGGGTTAAGCAAGACTACCTGGTTTATTGGGGGAAGAGGTGGTGAGTGAAGGGGGTAATTGCCCCAGGGTGGTTGATTAGTCATACTGGGAAGGTTGAAGTAGGGGTTATCACCTTCATTATCTTAGCGGTAGTAACCGCTATGGTAATGAAAGGGTTAACCCCTCCCACTGCCACCCGAGAGGCCTAACTATCCACTGTGGGGCAACTACCCCATTCACTCAATCCATCTGTCCCCAATAAGCATTACAATACAAACATTAATAAAATAAAGTGACCCCCTCCTCCCCCCCAACACATACAGTACTGTAATGGGCAAAATCCCTATTACCCATATCTGGATAATAGCTCATTTGCAGCGAATTCAATCAAGTACACATTCAATTGCAATTAAAAAAAAAATGCCAAAGCAAATACTGTACAATGCCAATGTAAAGTACAAAACAACCACCAAACAAAATACATTACAGTACATTTGAATTAAAACAAAATGCCAACCTCAAATACAATGCCAATTCAAATAACAAAACAAGCAACAAACAAAATACATTTTCATTGGAATAAAAATGATGCCAATGCAAATGCCAACCTAATAAAAAAAACCTTAGCGGTTTTATTTTATGCCTGTATTTGTTGCTTACCCATTTATTGCTATAGTGGCAAAGCAACCCCATATTATATGGGTATGCTTCAACACTGTGCCAATCAATGGGAAGCGGGGTTGAAGGGTGGGATAGTAGCCAACCAGGTGGTAGCGGGGGAGGGTGGGTTTACCCTTTAATTACTATAGTGGTTACTAACTACTAAGGGGATTAAGGGGTTAGGGGCCATTAGATTGTATTTTTTATTGTATTGTTGCTGCCAACGGAGGACATGGACGGTGATGAGGATGAGGATGCCCTTCATCCTTGCAGATTGGCAGGGGTAAGTGCAAATTGTATTCCCTTTATGCTGGCTGGTTTTATTTTAAGTTGGCAAATGCACTATTATCCATATCCGAACAATATTTATTATTTGCCCATTACTGTACTGTAGGTGTTGGGGGAGAGGGCATTGTTGGAGGTACAGGGGGTGGGTTGTTTATTGGTGATAGTAGGTATTGTAATGTTTACTGGAGAAGAGGGGATGAGTGAAGGGGGTACTTGACCCAGGGTGGGTGGTTAGGCCTACTGGGTGGGTCACGGGGGGGGGGTTGTTAAGGGGTTAATTCCTACGCAACCTTCCCGGTTGGCTTAACCAACCACCCTGGGCCAAGTACCCCCTTGACCCGCCCCCTCTGTCCCCGATAAACCTGCTATTGTGCCTTAACCCCTTCATTGCCTTAACGGCTAGCCACAAAGATAATGAAGCTGTTTTAATGTGATTTTTAATACTAGTACTGTATATGGTAGCAGGAGGTCTTCTGAAATGCTTTGATTTCTGCCTCAGGGACCCCTGCTTCCCAAGTTACAGGCCCAGTATGGGGTATGGGGTGCCGGTATCACCACCATTTTTAAATCCTTCTCCGTCACATGACCGAGGGATTTAAATACTGGAGGAGATACCGGCATCCCATACCGGGGCCTGTAACTCGGGGAGCAAGGGGTCCACGAGGCTGAAATCAAAGCGGTTCAGCTCAAGAGACCCCCTGTTTCCAAACAGTATTACTAAAAATTTAATTAAAGCAGCTTAATTATTTTAGAAGCTAAGCGCTACGTTAATGAATTTTTACATTTTATGGGGTTTTGATACTAGTGTGCGGGAACAGGGGTTCTTCTGATCAGAACTGCGTTGATTTCAGTCTCGGGGACCCCCAACTTCCCTAGATACAATCCCCATTATGGGGTGCCGGTATACCCCTGCAGGATTGAAATCCCCCGTTCACGTGATGCGGTAGATTTAAAAGCACAGGGTATATCGTCACCCTATACCAGGGTCTGTATCTCGGGAAGTAGGCGGTCCGCGAGGCTGAAATCAATGTGGTTCAGCTCAGGAGACCCCTGATCACGTACACCATTATTAAAATGAATATTTGAACTTTAGTATCGCCTCTAAGAGCCATGCATGGAGACGCAGTGTCTCTATGCACCTCTTCCAGGCTGTAGGATTTGTAGTGCAATACCACTTATATAAAATCTGGCCGTGCGATAGTGTATTTTTTTTAACGAGCTTTTAATAAATAGGGTTCATTCTTGGCGAATACCATTTTTGCCCACATGTTTTAGTGTGCGATAAATCAATGCAAAGTCGTACGACAATGCACTGATTTTATCATTGCTTTGTGAATACTGTAGGCTGCAGAGAGTTCCAGTATCTAATGAACAGCATGACAAATTGATACCGTGACATGGAGAAGCCAATTTCCCACTGTCTGTTCTTTTTACCACTTGGTGACATAAAGGGATCCCTTTTTCTCTACCACCATAGCATTATTTATTGATTTTTAATTACGATTTGTACATTTAAAACCACATGTATCACAGAATATATGACCTAATTACTTTTATACTGTTTGAATCACCCATAACTGTTGACTTTATCAGCTGCAAGACTTGATGCCGTCGATAATAAATCATGTCCCAGGACCTCATCAGAAAATAGATAAACTCTTAGCAAACCTGCTTGAGTTTATTTCTGAAACAGTGAAGGTGAACCAGGACACGTTGGATCTCAGCTCACCCAGAGACTTCATTGACTGCTTCCTCATAAAAATGCAACAGGTATTTATAAATTGAACATGTGCCTCTCATCCTCACACATTTTATCTTCTCACTAATCATACCCTTTTGTACAGTACAGTATACAGTATGTCCTGCATTTAAAATAAAAACTACACAGAATATGTGGTCCGGTTAAAACTGATGAGCCCATAAAGACAGAATAGCTACATTGAGTGGGTTTGTTGATTTTCTTAATTTTTAATGTACAGTACAAGCTGTGAATTTTAGTGTTATTTAAAGTGCTTTACAAATACAAGATTACACATTAAATCATGATGCATAGATTGTTATGTAAAGTATATACTGTAAAACTATTTTGTTTGAAATACAACTAGCAGCATTGATATATGTCGAGATATGTGTTACCTCGCTCAAACCCCCAAAGTAAGGTCGCGTGCTGCCAGGGAGTGAGTAGAATATATCTAATGGAGTGTACAGGGTACACAGATCCCAAATGACGGCGCACCGCAGGCCGGAGTTGTATTAAATCATGGTCCAAATGTGCAACTAAATAAACGTTTAAAACATTTATGTAACTAATTATTTGTTAGTGTTTTGTATGGTATATTTCTCACCATCTTCATGAGAATGACGGTTCTTTAATTGTTTTGATTATTTAGTTAACCTATCAATTGATTTTATATTGTGTTCTCAGGACAAACAGAATGCAACTTCTGAATTCACCATGAAGAACCTGTTAATGTCGGTTCTCAACTTGTTCTTTGCTGGGACTGAGACCGTCAGCAGCACCTTGAGACATGGGTTCCTCATCCTTATAAAATACCCTGAGATACAAGGTATAGTGTGTAAAAAATAAAAAACGCAGAGGCAGTAGAATGCTTCTCAAGTCTTTTACCATGACTCTGGTATTATATGTTGACGCTAGAGCACAGTAAAATATTGACCCAACTCCTTAATCCTATTTACATACAGTAAAAATACTATTTGCTATCCCACCAAATACTATTTGCTATCCCACCAAAAGGGAACAATCAAGTCTTCAATAGTGTAGTAGCCCTGATGAAGAGTGAAGTCTGGTAAGCTTGTATTCAACTCAATTCAAAATGTGCCTGCTAAATAATTAAAAGGTGTCACACCCTGCAACCAATGTACACTACTCCAGGTCCAATTCCTTACAACACCTGCTGTGTACCATCTTATTATGGAAATCAGAATGGTACCTAACAGAAAGACAACATAAATCCTTTCAACAGTAACAGTAGTGGTTTCCAACCTTTTTTTGTTTAAGGAACTCTATGTTAAATTCTACGGAACAGTAGTAGAAAGAACACAGGGCACAATGGATTTCTGCAAATCTAAACTCATTTATTGAGCCAACACTACGTTTCGACCGCAAAGGTCTTTATCAAGTGACATACAGTAGTGGCACTCGATAAAGACCTTTGAGGTCGAAATGTTGTGTTGGCTCAATAAATGAGTTTAGATTTGCAGAAATCCGTTGTGCCCTGTGTTCCTTCTACTACTGATCTAGGACTGGAAACAGGCTTTCGTTCAAGCACGGGAGCACCGGTAATTGTATCATTCTAACCTTTTTTTAAGGTGTGCAGCATTTACTTCATATACCTGGAAATTCTGCGGAACCCCAGCCTCTCTAATAGCTGTCTGAGATCAGACGCTTTGTAAGGCATCCCAATCCTATCTAATATCACATCTGAGATCAGATGCATTGTAAGGAATCCCAACCTTCACTAATAGTGCATCTGAGATCAGATGCATTGTAAATTATTTTGTATTTGGTACCATTTACAAGTGACCTGAAAATATCAAGAAACCATTTAGGGAGGCCCGGGGAACCCAAAGGTTCCTAGGAACCCTGGTTTAAAAACACTGAGTTATATACTGTTCCCCAAAATCAGTGAAAAGTGATCTTTATCTCTATCTTGAGTAAACACTGGAGAGGGAGTGGCTCAGTAAGTAAAAGACACTGACTGGCACTGAGAGTTTGAAGCAGGGAAGCCTGGTTCAATTCCTGGTGTCAGCTCCTTGTGACCTTGGGCAAGTCACTTTATCTCCCTGTGCCTCAGGAACCAAAAACATAGATTGTAAGCTCCATGGGGCAGGGACCTGTGCCTGCTAAATGTCTCTGTAAAGCGCTACGTATAACTAGCAGCGCTATACAAAAACATATTATTATTTTAACACTTCTTGCAGGATTTCTTTTTTTTTTTGGCTATAATCCTTTTAGTGTCGTACCATCCTGATTTTGGGCATTTTGTAGTACTATTTAGATCTCTCTTCCATGAGCAAACATTTTCTCAGTGTGTGTTTTGTTTAAATCAGAACTTTAAATTCATTTTTTGACAGCAAAACTGCACGAGGAAATTGATCGTGTGATTGGCCAGAACCGTGCCCCGAATATGGAGGACCGTGGAAAGATGCCATATACAGACGCCGTGATCCATGAGATCCAGAGATTCAGTGATGTTCTTCCTTTGAATGTCCCTCATTCAGTCGTAAAGGATACAAATTTCCGAGGATACACCATCCCCAAAGTAATTGTCTTTATGCTTGTGCTGGCACTATTTAATAGAGTTGAGCGAACCAGTTCAAATCCATTTCCCATTTCCGGGAATTTCCCATTTTTTTTTTAGACTAAATCCATCCACAAATTGGGTACTAAAAAAAAAACGAAAGGGTTAATCTGAATCCTCCATTAGGTAGAATCAGGGTGGATTTTTAAGAATCCACACCCAGATTCTGCAATGAATTGAATCCGAAATCTGCACCGCAGAGTGTTAAAAATCCACACTCAGATTGTTAAAAACCTGTTCTCTCCCCCCTTGGATTTGATACAGGTATGAGAAAAAAAATTAACAATCCGATCATGGATTATTAATCCGCCATGTGGATTGTCAGTGATAAAAAACATCCAAAAAAGGTGTCACACCCGTTTTGGGACTGATCCGCAGACTAAAGGAAACGTTGGATCCGAGGCGGATCCTAATTGGCAGAAATGTTTTGCTCATCTCTACTATTTAACGTCTTCATATTGCGGGCATGTGTACTAGAGGGATACCCCCGCAACAGCTGGATATGTAATGTGTTATGATGGTGCTCCCTAGGTAGAGAACTGAATATAAGCACAAAGAAAATGTAACCTAGTAAGGGCACTCAATCATAACCTGGATGTATTGCGATAAATTTAAAACAAATGTATTTATTTATATCCAATTAAAATAAGGGTGTAACGCTCGTGCTGCACGCAAACCTGACAAGACCCCAGTACTGAGGTGGGATGGAAGGACTCCACGCACCCACAGCAGCGGATGCGACTTGTCGTGGCTCGCAAGCTTACAACGCTTTGGCCAAAGGATTAAACTAAATGACACTAATTCAAGAGACTATATATGTATTTTACTGTGTATTTCTGTCATGTTGGATGTAGCATTGGGCTTCTCTGTTGTCTGTTGTATACATATGCCACGCTCAATAGCACTCCATTTTGACACATACTGTATGCATATATATATTTTGTGGGGGCTCAGGGGTTCCCAAAAAGAACTTGCTGGGGGTCTGTGTTTTGTGAACCCATTCTCAGCAGTTTCAGCTGTTGGAGGTTAGTGGCTCCTCCTTCCCAGGTTTTAAGCCCGCCCCTCCCCACTTCCCTAGTTTGCAAGTGTCTCATTCTGCGGGATATAGACCCACTGTGGTCTTTCTCCCTACTAATAGAGGTAAATAATAATTTTAATCCTAATAGAGGTATATTACTGTCCCGACAAAGTTTATTCTAACTAAAGACGGGAGCTGGCCGGGATCGCAGCGGGCTAGCCGCGGGTCCTTGTGGGTCCATTCTCCGGTTTAAAACCGCTTTCCCGCGCTTCAATAGATAAGCGCTATGGCGCTTACTATTGAAAGCGCATGAGGCGCAGGAAAAAACGTCCGAAACCAATCCAGGTTTCGACCGGAGACTGCCGCGCGGCGCACGCGTTTTTTTAAAACTGTGGTGGCAGCCGTGTTAGAATAAACTCTGCCGCCACTGTAGTATTTTATCTGGTAATGTTAGGCCTTGCGAACAGGTGTCTGCCTTGTCGTGGCTCGCAAGCTTACAACTCTTTGGCCAAAGGGTTAAACTAAATTACCCTAATTCAAGAGAATATATAAGTATTTTACTGTGTATTTCTGTTATGTTGGATGTAGCATTGGTCTTCTCTGTCGTCTGTTGTATACATATGCCACGCTCAATAGCACTCCATTTTGACACATATACATATATATATTTTGTGGGGGCTCAGGGATTCCCAAAAAGAGCTTGCTGGGGTTCTGTGTTTTGTTAACCCAAGAAGAGGGTTAGTCGGGTACTTGTTGGATTCAGGGTAGCAGAAGGTAATACATTTGGAATGGAAACAAAAGAAAACAGCGCACAACGCCAAATAGTGAAGCAAATTCAACAATATATTATAGAATTAAAAAGGGGGTAATATATCAGCGTACATGAAAAAAGTTGGTAAAAGGCATGTAGTGTGTATCACACTGTTTACCACTCGGCAGCTGTTAGCTGTAGATTCAGGTGCTTGCTTCCCTCTGCTGCTGCAGCTCAGTTGACTCTGGGGCAGGACGTCAGTCTTTTCACTCCCAAGGGGATTTCCCTTCATGCAGCCAGGTTCAGCAGCTGGTACTGGGGCTCGGTGAAATCGCTCCTGCTTCCTGGCCGATATGAAGCTGCTCCTGTACCTCGGCAGGTGTATCCTCTGCACAGAGGTTAAAACGCAGCTTGCTGGGGTGCCCTCAGCGTGCCACGATGCCGCTCCGTCGCGGGACGCTGTGTAATGACGTCACTGTCTACACAGCAGTGGTGGATTCAATAGGGAAGTTTGAACAGTCTTACAAAGTCTCTCACAAGTGTCCAAAACAGCACACAGGATGAAATAAAAACAGGACAGGCCAATACATAGACAGAGGCCAATGTAAGCAGATATAAGGCAATAGAATGTTACATCCAACTAGTTTCGTAGAATTAACTACTTCTTCAGGGAATGGAAGGAAGGATATTTTCAGGAACATCTTCAGACTTCTCTGTGGAAAACTGATAGGACAATGCGTCTGCCTTGACATTTTTAGTACCTGGAATGTACGAGATGACAAAATTGAATCTGGAGAACAACAGTGCACCAGCGGGAGCCAAATTGATGGGCAATCTCAATATAAGAAAGCTTTTTGTGGTCCGTGAGTATCAAAATGTGCTCCTTGGTTCAAGGAGGTGCCTCCATTCTTGTAATGCCATATTGATGGCCAACAATTCCCTATTCCTCACGTCATAGTTTCTCTCGGCTGGGGAAAATTTCTTGGAAAAGAACCTGCAGGGGTGAAGTTTATTTTCAGTGGTGGTTCTTTGAGAGAGTACAGCACCGGCTCCCAAGTCAGAGGCGTCAACCTCTGGGGTAAAGGGAAGGGTGGGGTCAAGGAGTCGCAAGATAGGAGCCGACACAAAGGCTTTCTTGAGTGATTCAAACGCCTGGCTGGCTTCATGATGCCAAGTGGAAGAATCGGCCCCTTTCTTGGTAAGGGTGGTAATGGGTGCAACCATGGTGGAGTAATTACCAATAAACTTTCAATAATAATTGGCGAAGCCGAGGAATCGTTGAATCGCTTTTAAAGAATTGGATTGCGGCCATTCTAGGACTGACTTTAGCTTCTCTGGATCCATGGTGAACCACTTGTCTGAGATAATATAACCTAAGAATGTGGTTGATGATTGATGGAATAGACACTTCTCCATCTTGGCGTAAAGTCTGTTAGTACGTAGACGGGAGAGAACAAGTTTGGTATGTACAGACGGATATGTTCATCAAGTGTTTTAGAAAAAATAAGAATATCATCCAGGTTGACAATCACAAAGTTATTAAGGACATCGCGGAAATTTTAATTCATGAATTCTTGAAAAACTGCAGGGGCATTCCACAATCCAAATGGCATCACAAGATATTCATAGTGACCACTGCGCATGTTAAATGCGGTCTTCCACTCGTCTCCTTCGCGGATGCGAATTAAATTATAGGCTCCTCGTAGGTCGAGCTTAGAAAATATGGTAGAGCCCTGCAACCTATCGAAGAGTTCAGAGATTAGGGGTAGAGGGTAGTGATTTTTGATAGTAATCTTATTAAGCCCGCGATAATCAATACAGGAGTGAAGCGTCCCATCTTTCTTTTTTACAAAAAAGAAACCAGCTCCGGCAGGGGAGGAAGAATTCTGGATGAAACCTTTCTTGATATTCTCCTCAATGAACTCTGCAAAGGCCTCCGTCTAGGGCAAGGATAAGGGGTACGACCTGGCTTTGGGAAAAGTGGCTCCGGGTATCAAGTCAATCGGGCACTCGAAGGGACAGTGAGGAGGGAGCACCTCGGACTTGGTCTTGTTTAAGACGTCCAAGAATTCAGAATAGACCTCCAGTAGAGAAGTATTTCCCAGAGTAGAAGTCTCCAGGCCGGCCAATACCGTAATGGGCGAAGATACGGATTTTTTAAGTGGGGAACTCCATTGAATGGAAGAGTTGTAAGTATAATCAATAATGGGGTTATGAAGTTGTAACCACAGCAGTCCCAGAATTACTTGAACCATGGGGGAATGGATGACATCAAAGGAGATCAGCTCCGAATGTCCATCCTTTGTGGAGAGAGGTAAGGGAGAGGTTTCCAGAGAAATAAAGGCTGGCTGAAGCGGCGCCCATCGATAGCCTCGAGACCGACCAGTGCTGCTTTCTCTATTAAAGGAATGTTGTTCCGGATAGCAAAGGCCTGGTCCATAAAATTTCCTCCAGAGCCAGAGTCGAGGAAGACGAGGGCAGAGAATCGAAAGTTGGGACCCTTGAGGTAGATGGGGAGTAGAATTCTCTTGGGAAGTTTTTCCTTGGTAGAGGGCAAAGAAGAGATAGTGCCCAGTAAGATCCCCTCATACCTCACTGGGCGCAGGCATTTCCCCGGTCTCAAGGGACAACGAGGTAACATGTCTGGAAGCACCTCAAAAGAAGCACAGCCCCTCGTTCCTCCGACGCAGTCAATCAGCAGAAGAGAGGTGTTGACTGCCCAGTTGCATGGGTTCGGGGACGTTCAAGGCCGGCAAGACATGAACAGAATTCCTGGGAACAGAAGACATGGGCAAAACAAAACGAGGGCGTTGGCATTCGGTCTGCCTCTCCTGTAGACGTTGGTCCACTCTGATAAATACGGAGATTAACTCCTCCAAAGAAGATGGTCTCTCTCGGACTGCCAGTTTGTCCTTTAAGGAATCCGAAAGACCTTGCCAGAATGCCGCTGAGAGTGCGCCATTGTTCCAATCGGTCTCGGCCACGATTGTCCGGAATTCCAGTGCATATCTTGCTATGGACTTCTGCTCCACGAGATATGGAATAAGAAAGAGGCGGCAGTGTCCCTACATCAAGGAGTATCAAATACTTGCTGAAATTCCCTTCTGAAGCTTGCAAAATCGTGAGTGAGCTCGGGCCTTAATTACCGAATGGGCAAAGCCCAGGCTAATGTGTCCCCAGTCAGAAGGGCAATGATGTAAGCTACCTTGGTTCCGTCAGAGGGAAAGCGAGTAGGAGACAGTTCGAATTGAATGTTGCACTGGTTTAAGAAACAACGGCATGCAAGCGGATCTCGGCGTATTTTTTTGGCATGGGGATCCGTGGCTCCGGTGCAGCGGCACCCTCTGTGGAGACAGTGGAGAGAGTAGCAGGCCTGATAACGTTAGCTTGAAACTCTTGTAAAGACAAGGTAGTGACTTGATCACCCAAATACGAAAAATGTTCTGAAACAGCGGCCAGGGCATGGCCCACCTCAGGGGGGTCAGAGTTTGTTGGGCTCAGCATATTATAAAGCTTGTGCTGCCCGCAAACCTGACAAGACCCCGGTACTGAGGTGGGACGGAATGACACCACGCACCCACAGCAGTGGATGTGTGTCCGGAGTGTGGTATTTGAGCAAAGCTGGATCTATTGCAGCATGTTCCCTAAAGAGGGTTGGTACATCCTGTATAGGGGACCCTTGTCAGGTCTGCCTAATTGTGACCCTCTACAGTACAATTACTGTTAAGGTCACACCATTAGGTATGATAGGATAAGGAGTGGCTCAGTGAGTAAAGACACTGACTAACCCTGAGATTGCTGCAGGGGAGCCTGGTTCAATTCCCGGTGTCGGCTCTTTGTTACCTTGGGCAAGTCACTTTATCTCCCTGTGCGTCAGGCACCAAAAACATAGATTGTAATCTCTACAGGGCAGGGACCTGTGCCTGCAAAATGTCTCTGTAAAGCGCTGCGTACAATTAGCAGCGCTACACAAGAACATGCTATTATTATAGCCAGCATACAAATTTGGATTTCCCAAAGCAAACTGTTTTTAAACACTGACAAGACTGTAACAATGCTATTTGGGACCAAGACTACATTTTTAAAGCTTCCAGCGACTGAGCTCCAGATTAGAACCAACGCTAACACCACCCTAACCCCTGTCACTAGTTTTAAATACCTGGGATTATGGTTTGACTCCCACTTAACATTTGGAATGCACATTGATACCCCGACAACCAAGACCTATGCCAAACTAGGGGTACTTTACAGGAACAAATTCTCCCGAAGTCTCCTGGTCAGAAAGTGAATCGCACAGCAGATTCTAATGCCGATTATTGACTATGGAGACATAGTATATGGCACGGCACCTCAAACCCACCTTAGCAAACTTGACACCTTCTACAATTCAATTTGTCGTTTTGTTCTCCAATGCAACTACAACACACATCACTGCGAAATGCTC
Organism: Ascaphus truei; assembly: GCF_040206685.1. Lineage (NCBI taxonomy): Eukaryota > Metazoa > Chordata > Amphibia > Anura > Ascaphidae > Ascaphus > Ascaphus truei. Next base: position 7,604,141 of record NC_134489.1, read on the forward strand.
AAAAAACTAGATTGGTCATCACTACAGTCTAGGCGCAAAGTTCACCTTTCCTGTCTTTCCTTTAAATTCTTTATGGGCAAGCTACCCAGCTATCTGAACAAGCTCCTCACCGCTACCACATGCAGCATTTATCACCTGAGATCAGACTCCAAAAGACTGTTCATGGTTCCAAGGCTCAACAAAGTATCCGGCCGTTCCTCCTTCTCTTACCATGCACCCCAAAACTGGAACAACCTACCAGAGACTCTCACATCCACCACCAGTTTAAGTTCTTTCAAATCTAAGGCTGTCTCACACTTTAATCTGGTCTGTAACTGTTTCATTCGCCCATAATATATATTTTCTATAACTGTGTGTAACGTGTGTTCCCCCTAGTCTGACCCACCCAATCTCACATTGGCCCGTGTGGTCTAACCAGTCCCCATAACGTGATCGTGTATGGTGGTGCACCTGCAGGTAACAGGACTCCTGAGTCTCCCGCTTGATGGTATTAGGGGATGTCATCAGGACAGGTATCTGAGGTAGTGGGTGCGAGTCCAACTTACTTCCCATGCAGCGCCTCCACCTCATCAGGATCTATGCTTTCGCAAGGAGATGGTCCTGGTGAGGAACTCCTTCTTGGTGGTGACCGCCACTGTAGAGTAATCTCACACTCACACAGTGGGGATATCTTAAACAAGGCCATCTTTATTGTGGATTTGGATGTAGCAGACTGCCCCATGCAGCTGCCAGCTCTAGCCGCACATTTCTCCGTGCTGTCCCTTTGCCAGGTACGCCCTCCCGTATTGAAGTGGGATTCCCTCTTCTCCTAGGGAGATCACCTCTGTGCCAGGTCCCTGGCCTAGACAGACTTGATTGGTCAACCTGTACCGCTAGTTACTTCACTAGGGTCACAAAGTGTTCCTACAATCCCTTACGCAGGAGCCATACACTTTTACAACAACAACTAACTGACAGTGTTGTGCCTTATATACTTCAGGAGTCAGGCACAGCTCTGATGTCACTATCCAGGGACTCAGAGCATACGGCCACTCCCCTCCATACATAGGGCACCTCACAAGGGTGTGAGGGAAAACCTCCATAACTACTGCTGGCATACCTGTACTTACCAGGACTTACTTTAAACAGGGAAGAGGTTTGCAGTCCATTATTATGCATGGCTACATACTCCCCCTGGTGAATCCCCACCGACCCGGCTGGGACCTAAATTTGGTGTACCTTGCGCCAGGAAACACTGCAAAAGAACACACAAATAAAGTTCAAACATCATCACATCTACATAATAATGTCAGAATATCACGCTCACTGACCAGCAGGGAGCACTGAAAGAAAATGCAGACCCCTCTGTCTTGGTTCTTAATAATAATGTTGAGGGTCTGGTTTCCTCACCTCCCGTCCCACTGCATCGGTGACTGTCAGACTATATTCCCGGGGCAGGCCTCGTTCATTACAGTACACTACTTTATTCATGTAGATACTGCGCCCGATCTTCCAAACCCTCATTAGTTGGGAAACCCTCTGTTCAGCCTGACCTCCCTTAATGGTACCTCCCTTACTGACAATATAATACTCTATGTCAGTCCGGAGCCATCTCTCCCGATTATCCTCTATCTCTCTCATAAGAGGTTCGGGAACATACGGGTACTCAAGCCCATGAGATTTCTTATACTTCGCGGCAATAGCTCTCTCAGCCCGACAGGCCCGGGTCAATGCAGCTTGTCCCGCCCTCCCCGGCAACACCCAGAATAGGGGCTCGTCTGATTCTACGGGACCCTCTAATCCTTCGGAACCTTTGGGCGTAATTAACCCTCTCTTAATTTTGTTCCCTCTCGCTCGCAACTCCTTGAGGTATGCATCATCGTTGAACTCCCCTGGAGCCCACCAATGGTCAACTATCCCATCCCTTTCTAAAATGAACCCCCTTTCTAAAATGAACCGGGTGCGATCTATCCACGCTACATACCCCTCATATAGGGGCGCCCACCATCTAGTCTCCCGCATTTCCTCCTGCCCGGATCCTAGTGGCTCTTTCTCTTCAGGCCCACCCGAAGATACCCCCGAAGTACCCTCAGAAGGTGTAACAATTTCCCAGTGCTGTGATTTGTTCCCAACGGTAACACTTAACACACTAGGGCAATCACTAGATACCGACACTTGTCAGGAAATCCTCCCTCCTCCCACCGATCCATCATCCGAAGTTCCCCAGTCCAGGCTTTCAGTCCGATCCTCGGAAGGACCCCGGGAATCCCCTGACATCCCTAAACTAGAAGTGGACCCGAATGAAAATGTGACGGGGACAGGGGCTTTAACTAGGGCCTTGGGGCTAACTTTGGGAGTGGACGGGGTTTGGGGATGGGGCCGGACCGTAGGTATAGGCAGGGTTACGACCTGCTCCTTGGCAATACCTGACTCGATTCCGCCACAAAGTCTCTCCTTTTCTCCGGTAGCTGGGCTTCTTGCTCTCCGACTCGAGCACCCATTCCTTCTGGCAGTAGATGATCGACTTCCGCTGCTCGACCGCAGAGGCGCGATCATCTCCCACTCGATGCCACTCTGGTCGTCAGGAATCTCCTCCTTGCACGCACGTGCCTCAGCGCCATCTTGGGTTGGGTCCCCAATCAGGACCTGTTCCTCCACGAGGACATCCGGCAACACCCGTTTGCTATGCAATCCAGTCTGGCCCTGGACCCGCTCTTCTTTTACCACCACCACCCCCTAGGTCTGCGACGAACACTGCGTTAGCTTACAATTGTGTAGTGTCGGGGTGGATCGACCTCCTTCCGAACCGCTAGTCACCACGGCAGTGGAACTCCGCCGCTCGGGTTGTCTCGGCACTGGTGACACTCGACTCCGTGTCTCCACACCACGAGGGATAGCATCTCGCCAAGGTGTACCACTGGTATGGTACTCTGATAATAAGTCCTGTGTATCCGACAGCCTTGCACACTCCTCGTCCGAGGACTCCAGCTTGGCATTCGGACGGGGTATTCCAGTAGGGGATTGGCGATGTGCCCCTTTCTTGTCACCCCTACGATGACTGGTTTTCTCCTTCTTGAGAACCGGTCCCGGGCCCTGTTCCTCGGGACCTGCGCCCTCTCTCTATAATGCACCCGGAAGCTCAGCGGCCAACATCGGGACATCTTCCTTAATCTCCACGGCTTGTACAGGCACAAAAGTCGGCATGGGCCACAGATATTGCAGTCCACAATGAGGGCATCGGGCCGCAGTGCCCACGGCTCCACCCGGCAGTCTACACTGCAGGCAGAGACACATCACCGTCTCCACACCCTCTACCCGGAGAATCAGGAAGCCTCCTGGAGCCGAGTAGGGATGGGTTGTTATCAACGGACTCTGTTCACTTGATCCAGAGACACTAGCCATATTCACCAGTGGAAGGCTTCGGAGGTCTGTACTGGTCAATGGCTCTTCGCAACTGGAGTGCAGGGGCTGGTTTGGCAACCCCTCCTCCTACTTTCTCCATCTGCATCCGACGGAACTGCAAACCACTCCCCCTGGTTGAAACTAGGGGGATGTCTCGTAGACTTGTAGGCTGACCCAGCACAGGGGTGGAGTGAGTCATAGTCCATGAGGGCGTGGCTCCAGCTTTCGCGCCAAACTCCCCAACTGGGTGGGGTTTCATCACTGGCGCCAATCCTGGCCAACAATCAGCAAACTGCAAAGTTGCAAGACTTTCTGCAGCTGGCCCACGCGGTGTCCCGGGAACACGGGAACCGCCATTTTGGTTAGTACTGCCTTTCTGCATCACATTTGAGGTAGCGTTTGGCTGTTTGTATATTGAATGATAACAAAATCCATTTCGTTCTTCCCATCTAGCAACACTGTCGTCCTCACTAGCCTCGAGGTTACTTTCCCAAGAGCATAGACAGGACAAACCCGTCGCAGCCACGGCTTTCACGCCATTCCACAACAGGCTCACAAAAGTCTCTTCTGTAGCTTGTTCTTCTTCCACGCACAGGTCATATGCGTGTTCTTCCTCTGTCCACCATCCTGGACATTCTGCTGTGTGCAGATCCTCCAATCTTGCGGTTTTCTCTGCCCGCCATCCTGGACCTTCTGCTCTGTGCAGATCCTCCATTCTTGCGGTTTTCTCTGCCCGCCATCCTGGACCTTCTGCTCTGTGCAGATCCTCCATTATGACGGTTCTCTCTCGATCACTGTATACTGAATTCTTGTACATGGAGCTCCTCTCTGCGGGGCAGCTACCACATCAATACAACAAATATGCCTTGTGCACCACCTTGTGTACCTAACTTAAGTCTGACTCGTGTTTGCACTACCTCAGGCTAGGCTCACTCTTTCTGTGTCTACTGTAACGCTTTCCTCCAGTCTGTGCTCCTTGGTAAGTGATCTGGAATAGAGACTAGAGTACTCTGGCTCTTCCAGGCGTCTACCTAGCTGGCTAGCCTAGTGCGGACCCTTCCAGAATTCCTGCCCTAAGTTACCAGTTTACCCCTTCAGGCGTCCCCCGCTAGCGCTACCTCAAGGTGACTAGAACAGCAATAGCCTCCTGCTCCAGATCTACTAACCCCTAGCAGGATCCCAAGGCATCTGTGCGGCCTGCAGCTCCAGCAGCTCCCCGACTACCCCTGGTTCCGTCCCACGCAGCACAAAGTGGCAGCAGACACTCTCCCTGTTTCCTATTGTGTGCCCAGCAAAAGCCTGTCCTGTTAACAGGTCTATCTCAGCAGCGCCTCCAATTGTAACGGGAGTTCCCCCTAGTCTGACCCACCCAATCTCACATTTGCCCGTGTGGTCTCACCAGTCCCCATTGCGTGATCGTGTATGGTGGTGCACCTGCAGGTAACAGGACTCCTGAGTCTCCCGCTTGATGGTATTAGGGGATATTATCAGGACAGGTATCTGAAGTAGTGGGTGTGAGTCCAACTTACTTCACGTGCAGCGCCTCCACCTCATCAGGATCTATGCTTTCTCAGGGAGATGGTCCTGGTGAGGAACTCCTTCTTGGTGGTGACTGCCACTGTAGAGTAATCTCACACTCACACAGTGGGGATATCTTTAACAAGGCCATCTTTATTGTGGATTTGGATGTAGCAGACTGCCCCATGCAGCTGCCAGCTCTAGCCACACATTTCTCCGTGCTGTCCCTTTGCCAGGTACGCCCTCCCGTATTGAAGTGGGATTCCCTCTTCTCCTAGGGAGATCACCTCTGTGCCAGGTCCCTGGACACAGAGCGGCCTAGACAGACTTGATTGGTCAACCTGTACCGCTAGTTACTTCACTAGGGTCACAAAGTGTTCCTACAATCCCTTACGCAGGAGCCATACACTTTTACAACAACAACAACTAACTGACAGTGTTGTGCCTTATATACTTCTATCCAGGGACTCAGAGCATACGGCCACTCCCCTCCATACATAGGGCACCTCACCAGGGTGTGAGGGAAAACCTCCATAACTACTGCTGGCATACCTGTACTTACCAGGACTTACTGCCAACAGGGAAGAGGTCTGCAGTCCATTTTTATGCATGGCTACATACTCCCCCTGGTGAATCCCCACCGACCCGGCTGGGACCTAAATTTGGTGTACCTTGCGCCAGGAAACACTGCAAAAGAACACACAAATAAAGTTCAAACATCATCACATCTACATAATAATGTCAGAATATCACGCTCACTGACCAGCAGGGAGCACTGAAAGAAAATGCAGACCCCTCTGTCTTGGTTCTTAATAATAATGTTGAGGGTCTGGTTTCCTCACCTCCCGTCCCGCTGCATCGGTGACTGTCAGACTATATTCCCGGGGCAGGCCTCGTTCATTACAGTACACTACTTTATTCATGTAGATACTGCGCCCGATCTTCCAAACCCTCATTAGTTGGGAAACCCTCTGTTCAGCCTGACCTCCCTTAATGGTACCTCCCTTATAAATAAAGTTCAAACATCATCACATCTACATAATAATGTCAGAATGTCTTTTATATAATGTATACCCTGCTCATTTATGTAACTGTATTTGTAACCATGTATTATTTGTCTTAACTCTGTGCCCAGGGCATACTTGAAAACGAGAGGTTGTAGGTTGTATTACTTCCTGGTAAAATATTTTATAAAAAAATAAATAAACAAGATAGATTATGTATTCGTCCACAGAGTAAATGTAACTGGTGTATACAAATAATAAAGCACCCAATTCAATTAAAATTGATAGCTGCAGATGACAGATATACCGTACTCATAGATAGTGCTATATATACAGTGTGATGGCGTCCTGGATACAATCTACTTGTGTAGCAATGTGTGTCCTACTGCTCCAAGCATGTAGCTGTAATGCACCAGAAACACACTACAACATATAAACTGGCAAGCTGGTGTGCAGGAGTTGTTGTTATGTCTTGGAGTACATAACCTGAAGTGACCCCAGGTGAGCTGCTGTTCTCACCAAACCAAACCCCTCTAATGTCGGGTACATGCACTTGTAAACAACCTCCCGTGCCCTAAGGTTACCCGCCAGTGTGTCCTGTTGCCTAAAAGACTCATATTGAGTGGTGTAAAATCCCTGCAGACAATGAGAAGTGCTCTGGGTCCAGGCACGGCACTGTTTTCGTGAGTACACTTGCTGCAATAAGCAGTGAAAGTTACTAGCCCTATACTGAATGCGCCCTTAACCCGTCATTCTAGTACTAATGTACAAAACATAGAACTGCAGCACGCAGGCCGGTGCCCATACAAGTGATGTTGGCTACTTGCCAGCTGGAGGCTTGGGACTCCTGCGCGTGCACCTGTTGTCATAATGCGGGCAGTAAGACATTGTGATCAGTTCAATTAGACTCCTCTGCACTTCAATACAATTGCTTTGCAGGTTGTCTTTATGGTGATTCTGCACTTTCATAACTACATTTTTACCTGTTAATTCCTGTGCAATGCAGTTTAAGGGAAATATACAGTACATGTTTTTAAATGGATAGTGAAATAAAAGTTGTGTACCTTGTGTACTCAATTGAGTGTCATTATGGAATAAAATAACTGTTAGCGGTTGTCACACATTTCAATAAAGAAAACATCACCGATAAACATACAGTATCAATAACTCCCCTAGCTATAGGGGGAAAAAAACAGCCATATCAAGGGTAATTCTTGGGGGATCATATTACAAATCCTGCCCTAAATACATTTCTCACCCATACACAGGGTACTGATGTCTATCCGTTGCTGTGCTCTGTTCTCTGGGACCCCAGCCAATTTGCCACTCCTAACAAATTCAATCCCGGCCACTTTCTGGATGACAATGGCTGCTTCAAGAAAAGTGACGCCTTTCTGCCATTTTCCACAGGTAAAATACTTTGTTGCACAAGATCAGCTTAGGGTCAGGTAATTCTGTTTAAGGACATTACATACAGTACAGTTATGAGGAATGCCGTTAGATGCAATGCTAAATCTGATGATGTACAGTACTGTAAGGCTTCAATAAGCCAGATAAAGTTTTACACAGAGCTTCGCTCAGTAAGGCCTGGGACCCGCTGCGCTCGTTGGCGCGGGCGGCAATGTAGCGAGTTCCCCACCAGCAGGGGAATCCTTGCGAGCCGGTCCCGGTCCCCACTGGCTGCACAGCTGATCACACGCTGTGGCGCGTCAGCCGCTAGGAGACACCACAGAATGGTGTTTCTTAGCGTTGACGCGTCACGTGGTGTGGCTGTGAGCCAATGGGGAGGGGAGGCTGCGGGAGGAGGAGAGGCTTCGGGGAGCGGGGAAGAGTGTGGAGTGAAAGCAGCGTGAGTGCCTGTCTGTGTGTGTGTCTGAGTGCGTGAGTGCCTGCCTGTGTGTGTGTGTGTGTATGTGTGTGTGTGTGTGTCTGTGTGTGTGTATGTGTGTGCCTGTCTGCGTGCGTGCCTGTCTCTGTCTGTGTGTGTGTGTGTGTGTGTGTGTGTGTATGTATGTATGTATGAGTGCCTGCGTGTGTGTGTTTTTTTTACTTACCTGCAGCCCGTGGAGGGAGGGGGGGGATGAGTAGCGGGTCCCTGCGCTCAAGCCACGCCCCCCCTCCCTGTCAATCCTCCCACTCCTGCCCACCTCCTGCTCCGGCCCCTCACGTCATGGCCGCGCCCCCTCATGTCATGGCCGCACCCTCCCCGACCCGTTTGGCCACGCCCCCCGCTACTACTGAAGTTTCCTGTAGACCGCAGATCGCGGTACAGCGAGTTGCATGCGCCGCCGGCAAGCAAGCCAGCCGTGCGGATGCGTGCAACGGGACCTTAGCCTTACCCTGTACGCGCTGCTACAATTTCTTGTCAGGAGAAACAGCAAAACTAGGGGGGCTATACCGTAAAATATCGCCGGGCCATTTAAATTGCCGTTTTTTTGGAGTGTTGCTATCACGGTATTCAGATAGCTTGCATTACCTGTCATAGCAAAATTCCCAAAACAAGCGAGAGGATTGACCCTCTGATCAGGCCTAACCCGGCGATTCATTTCTGCGGCAGAGAGAGCTGCTCAGAGAGAGCCGCCTCTAACAGCGCAAATCTCGCCCGAAAACTATGTTTTTTTAATATATATTTAATTCCTAGTGTAGATGAGCAGGGGGTCACGATCACGTGACACGGGACATCTCCATGCATAGGAGATACCGGCACCCCATAAAGGTGCCTGTATCTTAGGAAGCAGGGGGTCCCCGGATATAAAACCAACGTGGTTCTACTCCGTAGACACCCTGCACATCTACACTAGGAATTAAATGTATATTAAAAAAACATTTACTAAGCATCAAAACACCACCCCTCTGTGCCTCCCCATAATGTAAAACCATGATTTATTTTTTAACATACAGGCTTAATAGTAGTCCCCGGAGGGCCCGATGGGTGTCCGCAGGCCCCACAGTGCACCAGAGGGGGATGCCCACAGGTGTCTAGGGTCTCCGGGTGGTCCCTGCTAGGTGCCATGGGCCTTCAGGTGGTCCCCGCAGGTCACCATGGACCACAAAGGGGTCCACGGGTGCTCCCATGAGTGTCTGGGGGTCCCTGGGTCATCCCACAGGTGTCTGGGGCACCTCAGGTTGTTCCCACAGGAATCTGATAGCACTCGGGTGGTCCCTGCAGGTCCGCGGGGCTCCCAAAGCTGAGGTCTCCATAGGTCCCCGCAGACCCAAGGTACCAACCCTGTATGTCAACAAATAAAACATGGCCTACATTTCAATCAAAAAAACAAACCCAATACAGTACAGTAATGGCAAAATAACTATTATCCAGATATGGATAGTAGATTATTTGCCCATTATTAAACACAACATTAACCAGCATAAATAAAGTAAATAAATACAGTTCTACTTACCGTCGGTCTGGGGTATGAATCCTGTGTGTTAAAAAGTAAATCATGGTTTTACATTATGGGAGGTACAGGGGGTGGGTGGTGTACAGATGTTTTTTAAATACTGCTATGTTTATTGTGGACTAGGAGGTGGGTTTTGGGGCTGTTGCGTGTGTATTGTTTTTATTGTGGGTAGCAGGGGTGGGTAAAGTGGGTATTAGCTCCAAGGATGGGTGTTTAGGCACTGCAGGTGGGTAGCTGGGAGGGTTAACCCCTTCATTACCTTAGCGGTATTAACCACTAAGGTAATGAAGGGGTTAAGTCCCCAACCCCCCACCCCCGCAATGCCTAAACTCCCACTGAGGGCTAAATACCACCTTCACCAACCCCCGCTACCCACAATAAGCCTGGAACGGGTGGTTAACCCCTACATTGCCTTAGCGGTAAGCCGCTAAGTTAATGAAGTGGCTGTACTGTAAATGCATTTTTCCTGCATCGGATGCATGCCGGGGATCTCCGGTGCTGGTATTAATGGGTATTATCTCCGGAGATCACCAGCATCAATCCGAAGAAGGATAAAGGCCATATCGTGACCTTATCGACACATCTCCCCACAAACTTGTCAACTTTTTCTGGTGTTTGGATTTGGGGAGAAAATCGCCATTCTAGAGCCGCAATAGGCAGCGATAATTACTCGCGGCTACTAGAATCGCACGTGTTTCTGATCATTCCGAAAAGCGTCCATAAGTGGCTTATCGCTGCTCAGTCTGCGATTTGATTTTGTTCAAAAGTTTTTTTGGCGATTCAGGCATTTATGGCCCACTTATCAACTCTTACTGAATAGGCCTTTTGGGCGATAAGTGGGCGATAATTTACTTATGAACGCTTACTGCATGAGGCCCCAGATCTTTCCCTGAAATCTGCTGAAATGTAGAATATTAATGGGCAATCTTTAAAACATTGTTAGAAAAGCACACTTATTAGTGTATACCCTTGGGTAATAATTATAATAGAAATAAATCAAAACCAATGTGGCTAAATAAAGAGGTTGGGGAGGAAATGTACAAGAAGAGTAATGCGTTTAGATTATTTAAGTCAGAAGGGACAGAGACATCGTATCAGAATTATAAGGAATGTAACAAAAATTGCAAAAGCACAATCAAATAAGCAAAAATGGATAATGAAAAAAGGATTGCAATAGAAAGTAAGGTCAACCCTAAAATGTTCTTTAAGTACCTTAATAACAAAAAAATGAGTAAAGAAAATATAGGACTCTTTCAGTGTGAGATGGGCAGGCAGATTATTGGAGATAAGGAAAAAGCTGAGGTATTAAACAAATTCTTTGCCTCTGTGTTTACCAGGGAAGAATCAAGTTCAATAGTAGTGCCGCAGGAGGAAGCCACCACCTCCATATTAATGAACAATTGGTTAACTGAGGAAGAAGTTCATAAGCGACTTGAAAAAATTAAAGTAAATAAGGCACCTGGCCCCGATGGCATACATCCAAGAGTTCTCAAGGAGTTATGCTCAGTAATAGCAAAACCATTATATTTAATATTCAAGGACTCCATTTCCACAGGCTCAGTACCACAAGATTGGCGTAAAGCAGATGTGGTGCCTATATTTATAAAGGGAGCTAGATCACAACCGGGGAATTACAGACCTGTAAGCCTGACTTCAATAGTGGGGATACTACTTGAAGGTTTAATATGTGAATGCAGATACAATATATTTGTTCAAAAAATGTTGGACATCTTTTTACTGTACTTAGGAAAGGTATACAGGGATATACCAAATAAGTATACATGGGAAGGATGTTCAGCCAGGGATTAATCCGATTGCCAATTCTTGGAGTCAGGAATAAATTTAGTTTTCCCCTTATATGAAATATTTGGATGATATGACTCTGGGGTTTTTTGTTTGCCTTCCTCTGGATCAATAAATAAGTATAGATATCGGATATATATCTGTTGTCTAAATTTAGCATACTCATCTACTATGTAGCTATGAAACTATGTAACATTCATTACTGCTAATACTCTAATGCAGACCCTTATTCTGTCCTGTCTCGACTATTGTAACCATCTACTGTCTGGCCTTCCTGCCTCTCACCTGTTTTCCATACAATCCTACAATCTATGCTAAACATTACTGCTAGAATTATTTTACTCTCTCCTAAGTCGGTCTCAGCTTCTCTCCTGCTGAAATCCCTCTCCTGACTTCCTTTTAAACTCTGTATTACTTACAAAATTCTCCTCTTCTATTTTAAGTCTATACGCTCTTCTGTCCCTCCTTACATCTCAGTCGTAATTTCTCGCTATACACCTGCCTGACTCTTGCTTTCTGCTCAAGAATCTCTTCTGACTACCCTTTTTGTAGCTAAAGTCCTCTCCCCCTGAAACCTTTCTCACGCACAGCCCCACACTTCTGGAATACCTTTGCCCTCAATATTCAACTGTCACCCTCTCTCCACCTTTAGGACCTTTTTTGAAACACACCTTTTTAACAAAGCATATGGGTAGCTCCACTGGCTGATACATACATTTAATATACACTGACCATGGCCCTTTGCAGATGCCCTTACTAAAACACCCTCCTGCCTCTGTAAAATCTCCCCACATACCACTTTGATTGTAAGCTCTTTGGGACAGACACTCCTTTTCCTATTGTTTTATGTCTGAAGCGCTTATACCCATTATATGTTATAATATTATGTCACCCGTATTGTAAAGCTCTATGTATCTGGATGCACTACTGTATATAAATAAAGATATATATACATACATTTAAAGGTGCAATCTCCATGTCACGAAACACAGGCGGATCACAGGTACACACTATTAGGACACAAGTGCTAACAAATGATAGAGTTTATTAGGATACAATACAAGCATACACCAATAGAAACAAAAGGGGAAAAACATACTGCCTAAGATATCTTATCCTATAGTCTGTGGAACAAAAGAGGGCTTGGTTGAGCAACTCAACAGCTGCAGCATGTCGCCTCAAAATAGTTCACAAACAGTTCTACTGGACACTGAGATTTTCCCTGAACTCTCTACAATCTGGAAGTCTGTAACGATGCGCGGAACACGCCCCCTGCGGTGTGTTCCTTCCGTACCTGTTTACTTCTGATCGCCGCCCTCTAGCTGCGAGCCAAGATCCTGTGTCTTTAAGGATTCTGAAGCAAGCAACGCCAACTTGCTTTCTGGAAATTCCTGCCCTCTTCCTCCTGACAGGAAGTAAGCCTCTCTTTGACTTTCTCTTTGCTATTAGTCATTTGCTGTCTGCCCTGGTGCCTGCTAGTAATCATCGCATACTGTTCCTGCCTGGACCTCCTTGGTACCTTAACTTATCTCCTGTGGATTCCGGAAGACTGTGACAGTCACTCTTATACACAGGCGGCACACTTTATTTGAGTACGGCTCATTCCGCAAGCCGGGATATGTCCCGGCTTGCGAGCCGCACTCCCTCAGCGTGCCGCGCATCACTGATGCGCGGTCACGCGTCATCGGGTGCCTGTGCCGCCTGTACGCGTGCCCAGGGCTCTTACTGCTGCGGCCTAGAACGGGCAAATGCTCGAATAAACTCGGCCGCAGCAGTACTACTGAGGTTAGTTTACCATCGGGTAGTGTAGGTACCTGCTAAGTAGGGTTCACCTTGACGTGGTAGCAGGCTTATAATTCCTTGGCCGATGGATTAGACTAAGAACCCTTATGTTATGTTTAGTTTTGCTGCACCTTGCTGTTTCTGTCTCTTTGCCTTTAAGAAGTCTGGATGTTCTCCAAGAAGCAATCCTTCTCTAGATGTTACCTTGTGCTCTGGACTCCATGCCCATGTTCCATGTTCCTGCTTTCCGTTTCCAGACTCCCGTGCTGAAGCGTTGGCTTCCTGCAACCCCCGCGTTGGTGCCTGAGAGTGCACGCACTCCCGCTCTGCTGTCAGAGCATGCGCGTGCAGCTGAATCACTCATGTCTCTGAGTAGGCAACGCACCTCCGGACGCGTCGCGCATTCTCATGCGCGCGGCACGATCACGTGACTACGTGCGCCGATCCCCAGCTGCGCGGCAACTTACTCCTTTCGTATCCCCTGGGGCCTCCCCACCTCGCTAACGGGTCCTTCCCTTTCTTCCCTGCGCTTGTGAGGAGAGCACAAGCGTGAAAAAAGTCTCACTTGGTCTAGCCCTTGTGTACATCCTGGTTCCCATATAAAACCATGGAGAGTGCTGCTCAGGCAATCAGAGTTCTCTTTAATCAGTTGTCCAATCTAGAGGACGATGGGTGACCGCGATGATCAGACAGAGGTGGAGTTAAAGGTACATGCATCGCCCCAGGGGCAGGGCCATGAGTGGTGGAAAATCCAAATAGACCAATCATATCATCACCGATGAGTTTGTGCTATCCATCATGTAACTGGACAGAGTCCAGGGTTACTGGCCGAGCTGGGTGCTCCACTGTTGGGGGAAGAAAAGAACAATGCTCCGGCTTTGGAGTGTGTAATTCCTCAGCAAGCAGCCAACCTCCACCCAGATGCCAACAATGCCCCAAACAATATAATGTATTCATAGTAAGCGTGAGAGAATTTAGGGTGTATTTGATGGTAAGAGGCATCAGGCAGGCATAACCTTTAATGTTCAGTTGCCGTGTTGCCTCTTCTGTCACATTCACATAAAGCAACTTTTCGTGAACAAATATAACCACATTAAAAGCAAAGTTTTTAACTGTATTTCTCCAAGGCCTCTGGGCGGCAGGGCAATATGTTCTGTATACATAGAAACCGTAAAAGCACTACTACTGTACCAAATAATTAAAATACTCACAACTAAACCTATAGACTACAAGTGATGCTCCCTGGAGTCAAATAGATCACTCTAGCAATGAAGCGAAAAGAGCAAGTCCCAGAAGGCAGGACTCGCAGAAACTCCAAAGGTGGCACTCTGAGTGGGTACAAACTATAGGTTTATTAAACAAGCAATTGAAAAAAGGACAAACGAGACATACTATGATAAAAAAATAAAAAACATATAGTGGACCATCTATTCTAGAACTGAAGACACAGCTAGATACTATTGTTAATAAAGAAATGCTGTAAAATCACCGTGTGTTATACAGTAAATGAAAAAGGTGCCTATAGACAAAATTAGTACCAAAGAAAGTACTAAAGTACTAACAATACTAACACTACTCACAGTGATCCCAATGATTTTGGTGGGTGGGGGTGGGGAGGGGTGGGGGCAAGCTGTTAAGACACTGTTCTTCATTGAAAATGAAATGAATGTGGTTCAGCTTCTGAGACCCCTGCTTCAATACTGTGTTAATAAAAATAACTTCATTAACGTAGCATCTAGAATTAAGGTAATGAAGGGGTTAAACTAGAGTCCCTGGTTTGTTGGGGGTAGAGGAGGTGGGTGAAAGAGGTAGTTGCCCCAGGGTGGCTGGTTAGGCCTACCAGGAAGGTTGTGGGAGTAGTTAACCCCTTCATTGCCATAGTGTTATTACCGCTAACATAATGAAGGGGTTTACCCCTCCTGTTACCCACCCGAGAGGCATAACCTCACTCAATGGGGGAAATACCCCTTCACCTATCCCCTCTACCGCCAATAAACATTAAAATACAATACAAACATAAATACTATCCAATACACCCATTGATTTCCAGTGTGGTTACCTATTCCCTCTATTGAAGCAAAGATAACCCCAATAGCAATGAATTGGCAACTTAATGCCCGCGCCCTCTACCCGAAACAACCCACCCTCCCTGCTCCCCTGCTCCCCAACACCTACAGTACGGTAATAGACAAAATCCCTATTTTCCATATTTGGATAAAAGCGCATTTGCCCATTAAAAATAGACTATTACCCAGCCAGCTTAAAGTAAATTAAAGTTGTACTTACCCCTGCCAGGATGTATGCTACCCTCATCCTCATCTTTGTCCTCCGCATATTCCGTGAGCAACAACATTGAAATAAAAAACGAACTACGGCCACTAACCCCTTAATTACATTAACGGTTATTAACCGCTATTGTAATTATGGGGTTAACCCACCCTCTCCCGATACCCACTATGGAGGCCTATGCCCTCCCTGGGGCAACTACCCACACCCCCCTAACCCCCATCACAACACATACAAATGGGCAAACACACAAGTAACCCAAAATTGTTAATAACACGTTTGTCCATTTCTTTGCAAAACAAAAGAAATACACAATAAAATAACATTGACCTAACAGTACAATACATTACAATTGCCAATAAACCCATTAACATGCAAACAATATGAACAACCTAAAAAAATAAACATAAAAATACAATATATTACAATTAAATAAAAACAAGCATTTGCAAAAACAATGCATTGCTTGTCACTGTGCTCATCTATAAGCTGAAAGGGGCAAAGATAAACACATTGCCAGTCAATGGGCATCCTAGAAAAAAAGTAGGCAATTAAATTAATGTGTTTCTTACCTTTGCTGGGATTCATCTCCTCATCCTACTGTGGCATCAATTCTTGACCCAAAGACGCAATGATCCTCTACAGCCTGAAGTGCAGAAGTCCATGATCCTCTGTTGATTGCAGTGGAGAACCGGTTCAGTTGTCTTGTTTCCTTTATTTTCTTCCTTCTTTTCTTCCTTCTTCTCTCCTTTGCAATCCAATTGGTCCAGAAGACCCGACGGCTTCTTGAGCTCAAATGTGATGTCACATTTTATTGACAAATGGTACACCCCATTCTGATTGGATGATGTACCATGTGATGGCTTCCATTTTTTTCATGTTGTGACATCCTCTTAAAGGGTGGGAAACCAGCCAATTTGTAAGCATATGCTTCCCTCCCTTGAAGATGACGTCACATCAGAAAAATAAATTGAATCCATCACATGGTAGACCATCCAATCGAATTGATAGATATACCATGTGATACCTTGACTTTTTTGGAGTGGTGTGATGTCATAAAAAAGTGAGGGAGCCAGCCAATCAGGTAGCATGCCTCCCTTTCTTTTTGTTGACATCACATCACTCCAAAAAAGGAAAGGCATAGCATGGTATTTCTACCAATCCGATTGGTGGGTCTACCTTGTGATGGCTTCCATTTATTGAAGATGAGGATGGCCTTCATCGTGGCAGCCGGACAAGGGTGAGTGCTATATATATTTAATGTATTTATTGTTCTTTATGTATTTTAAATGGGCAGATTCACTATTATCCATTTGTGGATAATAGTAATTGTGCCCATTACTATACTGTATGTGCATATATGTGTATGTTAGGGGGGTATAGGGGTTGTTGGGTTAATATATATATATATTATTTATTTATTTATATATATTTATTTATATATATTTATTTATTTAGTGTGGGGCTGTTGTGTGTATGTTTTCTTTTTATTGTGGGTAGCGGGGGTGGGTGAAGGGGGTATTAAGCCCCAACAGTGGTTTGTTTAGGGCTTGCGGGTGGGAAGCGGTAGGGCTTAACCCCTTAATGACCGTAGCAGTATTAACCGCTACAGTCGTGAAGGGGTTAAGTGCACCCGCAACCCCCCCGCAAGCCCTAAACAAACAACAAGAGCCAAATACCTCCTTCACCCACCCCCGCTACCCACAATAAGCCTGGCACAGGGGCTTAACCCCTTCATTACCTTAGCGGTTAGCCGCTAAGGTAATGAAGTGGGCTTTAAATGCATTTTTCCTGCCTAGGATGCATGCCGGGGGGCTCCGGTGCTGGTATTAATGGTATCAGCTCAGGAGACCCCCGGCATCAATCCCAGCCACGAAAAAGGCCTGAATTTTTTCTAAGTGCCGATCCGCCGCTCATCAGCAGCCTCTCACCATCAACTTGCCTACTTTTTGTGGCGTGCCGGATTCGGCAGAAAAACGCCATTCTAGAGTGGCGAATAGCAACGCAAAGCTACTCGCCACTGAAAAAATGGCTAGTTGAGGTGAAAAGTGCCTTTTCGCCTCGCCGATGGCGGGAAAAAAAACTGCCAAACACATTGGTGGTTTTTTTTTCTTTTCGCCACGTTTTCACCCCTTACTGAATAGGGGTAGGCATTTTTGGCGTCAAACGGGTGAGAAGTGCCTTTCCGACGCTTACTGCATGGCCCCCCATATCTCCATTCACATACACACTTTGCACAATAGCATACAACCATACAATTGTTTTGGCTTGCAATATATTACTATATTACAGCTTTGGACTAATATATAACAACACAAACATAGTGCAACAGATAACATTTCACTCCCTGTCATTTTTATTTGTTTATTTTTAAACATACATTTTATGTCAATTTCCCTAGTGTATACATATATTACGTTTGTGTTATTAAAAGCTAAGTTTTAACCGCCTGAGAGTGCACCACTTAATGTGCTTCTTTTGGGACAGAAGCTGTCTTTTCAACTGCCGTCCTTCCCGGAGGGAAGCCAGCCAATCAGTGAGGATATGCTTCCCTCACTTGAAGATGACGTCACATCAGAAAAAGAAATGGAATCCATCACATGGTAGACCCACCAATTAGATTGGTAGATATACCATATGATGCCTTGACTTTTTTGGAGTGGCGTGATGTCATCAAAAAGTGAGGGAGCCAGCCAATCAGGTAGCATACCTCCCGTTCTTTTTGATGACATCACATCACTCCAAAAAAGGAAAGGCATAGCATTGTGTTTCTACCAATCCGATTGGTGGGTTTACCTTGTGATGGCTTCCATTTATTTTTCTGATGTGACACCTTCTATTTCAAACGTTTTTATTGTTTTTTGTGGTATCACATCAAGACTTTGAAACAGGAAGAACAATGTACATAATTACATCCGAACTATAGAACTACCTTTTTTGATATTTAAATATATATTTTGGAAATAAGGTCTTAAGATATTTTAATAAAGCCAACATACAACATTCAAGGGAGGGAAGCATATACTTCCCAATTTGCTGACTTCCCTCCCTTTAAGATGACATCACATCATGAAAAAAATGGAAGACATCACATGGCATATTATCCAATTGGATTGTGGGGTGTAACATTTGTCAATCAAATGTGACATCACAGGCCTTATACAAGGCCTGTCATGTCTCTTTTGAGCCCAAAACGCCATTGGTTCAGCATCAACTGGACCAATTGAATTACAAAGGAAGAAGAAAAGAAGGAAGAAAAGAAAGGGAAAAAAGGAAACAAGACTACTCACCGGGCCTCCTCTGTAATCAACAGAGGATTATGGACTTCTGCACATCGTGGTGATAAGGATCACTGCATCACGGGTCAAGAGTTGGTGCCGCTGTAGGATGAGGGGGTGAGTCCTGACAAAGTTAAGAATCACATTGATTGTATTTTATATAATTGTGTTAATTTTTTGTTTAGGAAGCTCATTTATTGACAATGTGTTTATTTATGCCACGTTCAGAATATAAATAAGATCAGTGACAAGCAATGCATTTTTTGTCAAATGCTTGATTTTATGTAATTGTAATGTATTGTATTTTTTGTTATTATATTTTTTTTATGTTGCCCATTAATTGCCATTGTGGCAATCCATGCCCATATTGTGGGCATGGTTTACCACAATCACAACCAATGGGTTTATTGGCAAGTAAATAAAGGGGGGGGGACCCTCCGGCGCGTCGTTCCACTTGTGATTCCGGGACACATGCACTGTAAATAGAGAGAGGGACCACAATCAGGGGTGGTTAAATGCACAATAATTACGTGTGGAGTTTTAACAAGGGGAACACACTTACATTAGGCAACAGATCTTCAACTATAGATGAGGGGGGGGAGACCTCTTGATGGTTCCTCAAAATAGGGAAGAGAAGGGAAATATAGTGTAACACTGTTTATTCACAACACATAAAATAGAGATTAAAAACTCACAAGCGGCCAATAATTATTGGCATAGAGAGGGGATGTCTCCAGACTCCACAGAGCGCCCTTCCAAAGAATTGGTGGTCTCTTGTGGCGTCCGTTCCAGCTGGTAAGATGGTATATCAGGATACAGTTAACAGCAGGGAGGATCTCCCGGAACTCGTGCACAGCCCGGATTTCCTCCCGTTTGTCTCTCTCCTTTACACAGCTCCCGCCTTCCGCGCATGCGCATGCGCTCTGGACGAAGTGCTGGCCAAACTGGAAAAGTACTTTCACTCCTCTATACGGTGGCCTGTGATGCCCAAAAGTCCATCAGACGCGTTTCGCAATTAGCTTCCTGTGACGTAGATGCATACGGGGTAGCAGCACTCTTTATATCCTGCAGGCTTTGAATCGTCCAATCATCTCCTACTTCATTACTAAGCTTATATGGTTAAATGACAGCCCTATTAAGATCCTACAACTATGTACTGGGTATAAACATACTAGGATCACATGACCTGACATTAATGTTTACATCCTGCTTCATAAAAATTAAAAATTAAAACAATAATTTATATAAATAAATATAGTTAAAACCACAATTCTAGATGCTTAAAACACTTCCTGAATTATGAATTTCAAACTCTATCAAGGAAAGATACTAGGTATTTTAAATAAAAGCATTCACTTCCAGTTCCAAATTTAACCCTTTGGGTGCCAGAGTTGGAAGGGTGAAGATCCAAAATGATTCTCTTTTGGAAATTTTCTGGATATAATCACCTCCCCTCCAATCTGCCTTGACTTGCTCTATTCCATAAAATTTTAAACATGCTGGATTTGGCAAAGGGTTAAATTTGGAAATGGAAGTGACTGCTTTTATTTCTGTGAGTCTGTTCCAGTTTGACCTTTAACTCATATTGTTATACCTACAAG
Organism: Ascaphus truei; assembly: GCF_040206685.1. Lineage (NCBI taxonomy): Eukaryota > Metazoa > Chordata > Amphibia > Anura > Ascaphidae > Ascaphus > Ascaphus truei. The sequence goes on from NC_134489.1 coordinate 7,624,195, forward strand.
ATGTTATAATCTACTGGTCACCGGCAGGTGTTAATGACTTTGTCCTTACTGCTTTGCATTGTGGGATCATTCTAACCAGGCTACATCCTTTTGAACATATCATTATATGGTTGTCTTTCCAAGCATCATTATTTTGCCACCACAGTTTTTTTCTTAGAGCACCAAACAACACGTTTGTTTTACAGTGGACAGCAATGACTAACAACATGTGAAGGCTTTGTTACTGTGCCAGTTTGCCCTCACTCCAGAGGCATACTGGGGAATGTTCAGGTCTGGGGACAAGACCGACCGGGAAACTCAAATGATATTTGCTGCCCTCAGCATGGCACTCAGTGGGTGGAAGGATGCAAAGCCACTAAATACCACAGCTTACTGGATTTAATGTTCAGGGAGCAGTTTTTACTCGGTGCTAGCCTGAGATGAGGGATTGGATGTTTGACCGTAAGCCAGAAACTTGCCGAGATGCAGCCAGCTGGCTGATGAGAATGTCATCAGCCATGCGCTGTCAGGCAAAGAAGATGCGTGCCCAGAATGGAGCTACTCTAGCTCGGACATCCAAGGGCACTGAGTTCAATACCAGCGCTCAACACGTGAAGCCCACAGCATCTGCAGAGGGGAGTACACTCAAGTCTGCAGAATTCAGGCAAGAGAAGTGGTGCTACCACTGCAATCGGACTGGGCACATCAGGCCAGATTGTCCTGAGCAGTCCCGCTCCAGCATTCCTCCTCAGGGGCAATGCACTCCAGCTGCCAGCCTAGTCACCTTGTGGGATTAGCGGACCAGCGTGCAGCCATCCAGCAAGTACAGCAGTGGACCCAGACAGCGATTTTTACCCCTCATTAAGTGGCACACCAGAGGAGGCAGGTGGGCATCGGGTTGCAGCTGCCAGGCTGACTAACAACAATGTGAGGATAAAGTATTTGCGGCCAGTGAACATCCGAGCAGCCGGCTTGATCGAAGCCGGTGCTACTGTAACTCTGGTGAGACTGAGTAAAGTGACTTTATGGTGAAGGAAAGGTTAGACAGGGAGATCAGGGCCATGCAGCAGTACTATAAGGATTTAGTGACCTGCTACAATGTCCTGACAGACCCCGTTACTAAGATGACTGTCCAGAGGGCATGGGTGCTGGCAGCCTGTTCCCCAGATGATGGACTGACAGTTCAAGATCTATGGTCCTGCATTGCTGCAGTCAGCAGCCACAAGCCCTGCAGCCTTTTGTAACCCCAGTGTTCAGTGTCCCCAAGCCAGGGGTGGATTCCTCGAGTGGAGGAGGGAGGACAAGTGCTACACCAGATCAGTGCCCTGATGGACGTGGACCATGGAGGTGGCAAGGAGTCCCAACATTCTGGAGGACTGTACCCACAGAAAGACTCTGTCCTACCCCAACGACCTCAACTTTTTCCATGCTCAGCAAGCCACCTGATATGGTGCCTGTCCCTGAGCCTTCATCTTAAGGGGGGAGGTGTGTATTGGGAGGGGCAACAAGGCACTCTAATAAAGGTAAAACTCATTTTGGTTACCCCTGATCCGTGTATAAGGATCCCGAAGAGTCAAGTTTTTGACCCAGTAACATTGTATCACTGTGTTATACTGTATGTAATAAAAGCATTTTTTGTGTTTTTCCCTTTCCAGGCATGCAATGAAGCAGGGATTGCAAGCGTATGAGTTTCGAGGGGGGGTTTGCGGAGGAACCATTGACAGAATGTGCCTAGGAGGTTGGGGTCCGGAGTTGTCAGTTCCCCCATAAATGGACACGGGAATCATGCATCATTCTCAGATACATGTAGGCACATTGTCCCGGCAATACCTCCCCTTTAAAATGCAAACGTGGCTCACCACTAGGGTACCTTGCTTCAGCATAGTCCAGAAAGGAGAATGAGGTAAAGGTATAAAATATGAATCACTGTAGTTTAGGTAATGTAATGCGTAGCTCACCACAAAAAAGAAGCGCGACTGCGGTGCTGAGGTAGGGAATTGGTTAACACCGACCCACAGCCACACGGGCGCACCTAGGATGTAGAGTTGTCGTTCAAGCCAGGTCAGGATTACGGATTGGAGAATAGCTAAAGTACTTGCCAGGTTCAGGAGCGGAGAGTTGCGGATCGTTGGCGTTCTTAGCCAATGTCAGGACTGGAAACAGGAGAATGGTCATACAAGCCGGATCAGGAGTGGAGAGAAGTGGAGTCCATGTTACTAGCAGGGTTCAGGCAACAAGAGGTTAACAGGCAGGCAAGGTTTCAGGAACAAGAATGTAGCACGGCACAACGTCACACTGACTATGCTCAGCAAGGAGGAGAGCAGCAGAAGGTATATAAAGGTGGAGCCTCCAATAGCCAGCAAAGGCGGAATCAGGAAATAAACACAGATAGGCTGCTGATGCACACAGGTGTGCCCTATGATGCAGCCTAATCGGGGATGGGGGCGCAACTTGGAGCGCGCGTCACTCCCACGCCAATTCTGAGTGACCTTAGGGCAAGGGGAGGCGGGATCAATCGCGCGTCGACCCGCACATGTCACAGAGGTCAGGGGCGGAGCCGAGAGCGCGTGTCACTCCCACGCCGGTCCTGTCCATCACCAGAGCGGAGGTGGGGCTTGTACCGCACGTCGGCAAGGAGGCTGGCCGAACGCACCCGTCGGGCATCAGAGCGGGAGGAGGGGTCCGAATTTGCGGACGGGGGATCAGGTCGCGCAAGGTTCGCGTGCACGTATACTGCGACCGCGAAACCGCGCATCCTGAATGTTTGTCACGGAAGGCTTGTTGGGGTGAGGAGACAGTCTGCGACTGCCAGGATAGTGAATCCTCACAGGTAATCCATAGGTTAAGGGCGATACCGCAGCTAGTGTCAAGGTGACCCACAACAAGTATAAGGTTTGTGGGTACCCCAGCCATATATAAGGTTGAGGGGGAACTCTGAGAATCCAAACTGAGTCCAAGGGAATGTGTGTGGGGAATAAGGCGGATAGCAATACAACTACAATATTTTTCCTTTTGTGTCCCCTGTACCAGAGACTCAGAAGTGTATTAAAATATACTATAATGTAATATGCTTTTTACATTCGGAACCGATGTCCAAACAGGCTGCCCGAGCTAATCCATAGATGCTGGTAAGTCTGCTGGACATCGAAGTTCAAAGCAACCAGAGGATGCTCAGAGGTGTGAATAGCATTTGGTCAGCAGGGAAAAGCAGAGTACCAGGTCCTGAGATAAATGTCAGTCTTCCTGGATGCCACTTGTTCTGCCAGACCTGATGGAGCCAGCGGGTGGCATTGAGATAGCCAGGGAGAGAGGTGGCAGGCTTGCGCATATCTCTTGGCTATTTCAGATTTCCCGCTGACCCACCTTTTCTAGCTGGCTTGGCTCTGATTGGCTGCTTGGAAAAGTTCTCACGCTTTGATTGGCTGCTCAGTTTTGTGAATGAAATGAAAATACTATAAGAATCGATGAGCTGATCAGATGTGGAGTCTCCGGTAGTAAGAGCGCGGGCGGCTTTTCAAAGTTGCTTCTGTGTGAATAGCAGAGCAACCGGCTTCGATTTTGTGCCTGAAAAGCCTGCCAGCCAGAGACTAAGTCCAGCATTTTGCACCCAAGTTCTTAGAATCGAACATGTCTATCGCGGCTGGGATTTTATAACAATTTGAGTTCAGGAGATTTGGACTAACTCGCGGTCAGGAGGGACAAAGTTCTCAGAAGAGAACGTAGCGGTGGCGTTAGGAATTTTATGCCAATTTTGGTTCCAGGAGATACCGGGCTAAGTCCCGGTCAGGGTAAGACTCTCCCATCAAGTTCCCTGCACATTGGAAAGTCTAGTTTTCAACCCCAGTCCCACAGTAAGTGTGTCTTTTTGTCTGTATTGTGTCTATCATTGTGTGTAAGCGAATTTTGCAGAATAAACTACTTTACAATTTATGAATGATCCTGGTAAAAAGGTGTATATAACCTGGTCTCCCGTGACAACAGTGTCCGATGAAACTGCAACGTACAGTACTGCATCACGGTACATCACAGATATTCCAAATAAGTTATAATGATTTCAATGTGCAATGTTAAATAGCCCCAGTGAACCAACTGTCAACTAGGTCTCCTAGTGGGGAAACAATGCTTTCCTCCTTTAATCCATTATTAGTCTATCCGTCTCTCCACAACTCTGGTATCATGTTGGCTTTCTGCTAAAAAAAATTCTCCCCTCTGGACTTTCCAACCTGCCTTTTTCCCCCATCAGAACAAACTGCATCAAGTTATATCACAGATTTTCAAAAATGATTTAAAATGCTTTAAAAGTGCAATGTTCATTAGTGCTGGCCAGACCTGTAAAACAGGACATACAACATTTTCTGCTCATAATCTGTTCTTAGAATTCTCTTCTGTTTCCATTTTCAGGGAAGCGGGTTTGTGCCGGAGAAGGTCTGGCTCGGATGGAGCTCTTCCTTTTCCTCACCAACATTTTGCAGAACTTCAAGGTGTCCTCAGAGATGCATTTCACAGAGTCTGACATCATGCCCAAAATGACAGGATTTGCTAACGTCCCTATACCTTACCAGCTCTCTTTTGTGCCACGTTAATGAAACACCTGGAAAAATGAAATCTACTTCATTTAAATGATACTATATCTACGAAAATTATTACTAGTCAATCAGAACGGGAGGTGTTCAGAATTATAGGATTATAACATTGCATGGCAGCTATAGCAATTACTGCAGTGCAATTTGTTGTAAGATTCAGTGCAATGGTAAGATTCTAATCTTTCTAAAACTGTGGCCGTAATTATATATATATATATATATATATATATATATATATATATATATATATATATATATATATATATATATATATATAGTGCTTGACAAATCACCCCAAAAATCTACTCGCCGAACCAAAAAATCTACTCGCCACCTAGTCCCGCCCCAACCCCGCCTCTAGTCCCACCCCCAACCCCGCCTCTAATCCCGCCCCCAGACCCGCATTTAAAAAAACCATAAATGAAATAAATTGAATAAATTCCTAGTAAGAACATTCGTTTTTGACATAAGTTTATTTATTGTATTACATTATACTACAATTAGTCCTTGTGTGTGTGTGTATAAATGTCGAATCTAGAAAAAAAAGCCAGATGTGAAGGACTAGTTTCCTGCACCCCTTAACTAGTGCCTGGATGCCCCCGCTTTACAATATTTAAAGCAGCAATCCTGCCTGGGATCTTACCTGATCCGCAGACCCTCAATGTCCAGGTACCTCATTCCCGCAATGTTATACATTGGAGGGGAGGTGTTCCCTACCTGTCTTCTGGGTTACGGGGAATTCCGATGTCTTCTGTGTGAAGCTCGAGAGTTAGATCTGGAAGAAAGCAGTATAGGTTATTTCAGTGTTGTATAGGGCAGTTAAGATATACAGGGTAAATAAAATATCCAGATCCAGATTGTGAGAGAGAGTGAGACAGAGAGAGGGTGAGACAGAGAGAGGGTGAGACAGAGAGAGGGTGAGACAGAGAGAGGGTGAGACAGAGAGAGGGTGAGACAGAGAGAGGGTGAGACAGAGAGAGGGTGAGACAGAGAGAGGGTGAGAGAGACAGAGAGAGAGGGTGAGAGAGACGGAGAGAGAGGGTGAGAGAGACGGAGAGAGAGGGTGAGAGAGACGGAGAGAGAGGGTGAGAGAGACGGAGAGAGAGGGTGAGAGAGGGTGTGAGAGTGTGAGAGAGAGTGTGAGACGGAGAGAGAGTGTGAGACGGAGAGAGAGTGTGAGACGGAGAGAGAGTGTGAGACGGAGAGAGAGTGTGAGACGGAGAGAGAGTGTGAGACGGAGAGAGGGTGAGAGACGGAGAGAGGGTGAGAGACGTAGAGAGGGTGAGAGACGGAGAGAGGGTGTGAGATGGAGAGAGGGTGAGAGACGGAGAGACGGTGAGAGACGGAGAGACGGTGAGAGACGGAGAGAGGGTGAGAGACGGAGAGAGGGTGAGAGACGGAGAGAGGGTGAGAGACGGAGAGAGGGTAAGAGACAGAGAGAGGGTAACTGTGGGGGGATGGGTTGACTGGGTGGGGTGATTGGGGGTGTGGGGTGACTAGGTGGGGTGATTGGGGGGGTGGGGTGACTGACTGGTTAATTGGGTGGGGTGGAGGGGTGTCTGACTGGGTGGGGATTACTGATTGTCTGACTGGGTGGGGTGACTGGGTGACTTGGCGACTGGTCAGGGGGTGGGATGACTGACATTTTACTGACTGGGTGGGGGGGTATGACTGACTGGGTGGGGGGGGGATGACTGACTGGGTGGGGGGGGGGGTATGACTGACTGGGTGGGGGGGTATGACTGACTGGGTGTGGGGGGGGGTATGACTGTCTGGGTGGGGGGGTATTACTGACTTTATGACTGAGTGGGTGGGTGACTGACTGGGTGGGTGACTGACTGGGTGGGTGGTGGGTGACTGACTGGGTGAGTGGGTAGGTGACTGACTGGGTGGGTGGTGGGTGGGTGACTGACTGGGTGGGTGAATGGGTGGGTGGTTAGGTGACTGACTGACTAGGTGGGTAGGTGAATGACTGACTTTGGTAGGTGACTGACTGGGTGGGTAGGTGACTGACTGACTGGGTGGGGGGGATGACTGGGTGGGTGGGTAGGTGACTGACTGGGTGGGTGGGTAGGTAGGTGGGTAGGTGACTAACTGACTGGGTGGGTGGGTAGGTGACTGACTTTGGTAGGTGACTGGGTGGGTAGGTGACTGACTGACTGGATGGGTGACTGACTGGGTAGGTAGGTGACTGACTGGGTGGGCGACTGACTGCCTGGGAGCATTTAGCCCCCCCCCAGCCTGTCTCTCTCTTCTCCCCCCCCCCCAGTCTCTCTCTCAGTCCTCTCCCCACTCCAGCCTGTCTCTCTCTCTGCTCTCTCCCCAGTCCAGCCTGTCTCCCCCTTGCATCTCTATTCACCCCCCCTCCTCCCCCAACTCCGTTCACCCCCCCTTACCTCCGTTCACCCCCCCTCTTACCTCCGTTCAACCCCCCCCTTACCTCCGTTCACCCCCCCCTTACCTCCGTTCACCCCCCCCCCTTACCTCCGTTCACCCCCCCCCTTACCTCCGTTCACTCCACCCTTGCATCACCGTTCACCTCTCCTGCACATCGCCCGCCCCGCGCAGCCTAAACGGGAGGCCGCAGCAAGAGCGGAGCGAGGCGCCTGCTGCAGGGGAGAATAGATCTGGGACCCGGCAGCCCGACATGGCGCTGGTGGCACCGGGTGTAAGTGTGCGTCCCCTCCCCCCCGGTACCTGCTCGGGCCCGGCCCACCGCAGCCTCCCGGTCCGGCAGAGGGTGGTGTGCATCCCCTCCCCCCCGGTACCTGCTCGGGCCCGGCCCACTGCAGCCTCCCGGTCCGGCAGAGGGTGGTGTGCATCCTTTCCCCCCCGGTACCTGCTCGGGCCCGGCCCACTGCAGCCTCCCGGTCCGGCAGAGGGTGGTGTGCATCCTCTCCCCCCCGGTACCTGCTCGGGCCCGGCCCACTGCAGCTTCCCGGTCCGGCAGAGGGTGGTGTGCGTCCCCTCCCCCCCCGGTACCTGCTCGGTCCCGGCCCACTGCAGCCTCCCGGAATAGCCGCCGCAGCTCTGCAGGGGATGGTGTAAGTGTGCGTCCCCCCTTCCCCCGGTACCTGATCGGGCCCGGCACACCGCAGCCTCCCGTGATATAGCAGCCCCAGCTCTCACACACAGACACCACACACACCACACACACCACACACACACACAGACACTACAAGAAACGGAGCCGGGAGTCCCACTCACCAGAGGTATGTGGGTATCTGGGCCTGCGGGCGACATCGAGGTCTGCGGGTGACATCTGGGGGCATTGGGGGGGAAATTTAGTATGTGGGGGCATGCGGGGGACATCCGCATGGGAAACGTGGCTGGACGGGGACGCGTTGGATCCAGCAGTCAACTTTGCTTGCGCGCGCGCGCTGGGGACGGAAGTGAGAGCCCCTGGCAGCAAGCGGGGATCGTGGGCAGAGGAGGGGGGAGAGAGAGGCTGACCCAGAGCTGCCAGCCGGTCCTCTTCCCCACGTCAGACCAATCAGGGAGAGGAATTTTTTATTTATTTATTTATTTAAAAAAAAAAAATTTGAAAATTTTGGCGCGAGCAGGGGAATTAATAGAGCCGCAGCACGGATCGCCAGCGGCCTAAATCCACTCGCAACGGGTGAGTTGTTATCATTATTTGTCGAGCACTGTATATATATATATATATATATATATATATATATAGAATAAATGAGTACTTCAGTATTAGGTGATACCTTTTTTTATTGGACTAGGTATCACCTAATACTGAAGAACTCATTTATTCTGCACTATCGCAACTGGACTAACACGGCTATTTTCTGCTATATATACTGTATATATATATATATATATCCCTAAAGATTCAGGTCTGTATTTACTAAGCAGGGATATTTCACAATACCACCTTATGGGTCTCATTCAAGTTAAAAAAAAAGATTACATACCCTAAAGAAGGCGTAATGAAAAAAAAATTGTATGAAGGTGCATTCCTTAAGCAGCGTAGCCACCTGAAAAAGAACAATCAAAATCTTAAAATATGGAAAGCAGCCCTCTTACATTAGATTCGCAGTATAAGGCCATCCCTGCAAGGAGATGCCGTTTATTTGTGGAGCATACAGCAATCATAGTAACAATGTTTCAGACATATATTTGCCTTTCATCAAGTAGGTGAGTCAATTCTATCAAACCACCGTTATTTATAAACTGTTGACATCCATTGCCTAATCCTGGAAGGGATATCATTTTAGCTAAAGATGGCTAATAGCACTGGAAAAAAGACTTATCTAGTGACCACAGATGTCACTGTTTTATATACACCGATTAACCATACTGATGGATGTAGAACAGTAAGGACTATTCTGGATAAAAGTGGAAAGATACCCAAGTTACAAATACAGTTCCTCATAGAATGTATGGAATTTAAATTGAGGAAGAATTTGTTCTGGTTGGATGGATTTTTTTTATCTCCAATTATGTGGGACAGACATGTGACCAGGTTCTCACCGAGTTTGGCCACTCTTTTCATGAGCGTATGGGAAGAAGACCATATTTGGTCATGGAAGGGACTCGACGCGAAACTAGTCACATGGAAGAGATTTAAAGATGATAACATCTTCATTTGGAAGGGAACCCGTAAAGCTTTGGGTACATTTCTTATCTATTTACACTCAAACGAAGTCTATTTTAAATTTACATCCACTATTAGTGAATCAGAAAGAATTATTTTAGTTCTATCTATATTGAACATAGCACTATTAATACTAAAACCTATTTTAAGGAAGTAGATGGTAAATATGTTATCTTACCATCCAGTTGCCATTATGATAAATGGATTGAAAACATCCTCTTCGGACAGAATAGAAGATTAAAAAGAAACCGTACTGATACAATGTCTTTTTAGCACAGTCCAACATCCTCACTAAAAAGTTTGAAGAAAGAAAATATAGAAAATCAAATATTTAGAGGGCTTTGACTAAAACTAAGGGCCTCATTCAGAAAGCCTCGATAAGGCCTTTATCGAGCACTTATCGACCAAAATGGCTGCTCATATTCAGTAAGCCTCGATAAGTGCTCGATAACGGCCTGTATCGACGCAAAAGTTTATGATCAAAAGAAAACCGCCAATTGAGCAGCGATCAGCCACTTATCAACCATTTTCGTAAGGATCATAAACTCGTGCGATTCAGATACCCGCGAGTCGGCTGTCGTGGCCTATCACAGACCTAAAAGGCGATCTTCTCCCCAAATCCAACCCACCTCAAAATGTAGGTAAATTGGTGGGGAGATGGCCTAGATGAGCTGCGATGTGTGGGGACTTAGAAAAAATCAGGCCCTTTTCCTGCCTCGGATTGATACCGGGGGTCTCCGGAGCTGATAGCCATTAATAGCAGCTCCGGAGCCCCCCGGCATGCATCCGATGCAGGAAAAATGCATTTACAGCAACTTCATTACCTTAGCGGCTAACCGCTAAGGCAATGAAGGGGTTAAACACCCGTGCCAGGCTTACTGTGGCTAGCGAGGGTGGGTGAAGGGGGAATTTGGCCCTTAGTGGCTGTTTAGGCCTTGCGGGGGGGGGGGTTTGTGGGAGGATTTAACCTCTTCATTACCTTAGCGGTTAATACCGCAAAGGTGATAAAGGGTTTAACCTAACCGCTACCCACTCGCAAGGTCTAGACACCCATCCTTAGGGCTAATACCCCCTTCACCCATCCGTGAAGCCAAAGCACCCACCCCGGACTGACTATATCCACCCTGTACCCATTGAGTAGTATAGAGGTACATCATACACATACAGTATAATAATAATATGGGCATGATAAGCCACTATAGCACTCAATGGGCACCCTATTTACAATACATTAATACACAAGACACACAATAATAAAACATAACTAAACTCCAAAAAAACACACTTCACTAAATAAAAACAGTAGCCAGCTAATCCAATCAATACAAGCAATAACATCAACCATTAATTAATTAAACCATTAACCAATCAAACAAATTAATTCCTAAACCAACTCAAAATGAATAGTAACACTAACCAATCAAAACAATTCATTACTACAACGTTAATTACTTTAAACAGTAAAATAGAAAGAAAGACATTCTAACAATATCTGAAATAACCATAAAACCCATTAGCTAACATAATACAACATTAACTACAAACGAACACCAATCGCAAACATTTTATTACCATTAAGCATGAAAAAACAAACAATCACATCCACATAATAAACTGAAATGAAAAAAAGCAACAGCAATACCAAGCCACAAATGCCGCCCAGATATTGTCATAATAATATTTAATCTGTACCCTAAAGTGGTACAGATTAATATATTATCAGTCAATGTGCCTTCCCCAAAAAATAAAAAAACACATCCAATGAATAAACCTGTAAAAAGAGACATTTACAAACATTCAATATATTACTTACCATTAGAAGCGGTGGCCCTCCGACTCCCGGGGTAACAGGAAGCTCACGTACCTTGAAGCCCTCCAACAGAATCCGATGCCATCCGCCATGAAGATCCGGATCAGGTACCCCAATCTTCTTTTTTCTTTCTTTAATAACCTTCTTCTATCTTCATCTGTCACCATTTCTTGATCTTCTTTATCATCTATCTTCATCTGTCAATTCAAAAAGCCCCATGGTAAATCCCAACCGATGTTGTCTTGTCATCTTCTTGGGCTCAAATGAGGCGTCACAGCATTAAAAAGGGCTTGTGACGTCACATTTAGCCTCCAAATGGTTAACAGCCACCTGATTGGCTGTTAAAACCATGTTCCGACTTTATTTTATTTTTTTCTACATGACGTCACTTAAAGATGATGTCACGAAGCCGGCATCACATGGCATTTCAGCCAATCAGATCTTGGGAACCAATTCCACACTCTGATTGGCTGAAATACCTTGTGACACCGGCCATCTTGGATTTAGTGACATCATCTTAAAGAGAATGATGCCAGCCAATCAGAATGGCTGTGCTTAATATGTCTTTAAGATGACGTCACTAAATCCAAGATGGCCAGTGTCAAAAGGTATTTCAGTCAATCAGAGTGTGGAATTGGTTCCCACGATCTGATTGGCTGAAATACCATGTGATGCCGGCTTCGTGACATCATCTTAAAGGCAAATTAAGCACATCCATTCTGATTGGCTGGCATAATTCCCTTTAAGTGACGTCATGTAAAAAAAAAATGAAGTCGTAACATGGTTTTAACAGCCAATCAGGTGGCTGTTAAACATTTGGAGGCTAAATGTGTCGTCACAAGCCCTATTTAAGGCCGTGACGCCTCATTTGAGCTCAAGAAGACGACGAGACAACATCAGTTGGGATTTACCATGGGGCTTTTTGGATTGACAGATGAAGATAGAAGATAAGGAAAATCAAGAAATGGTGACAGATGAAGATAGAAGGTGATTAAAAAAGAAAAAAGAAGATTGGGGTACCTGATCCGGATCTTCATGGTGGATGGCATCAGATGCTGTTGGAGGGCTTCAAGGTACGTGAGCTTCCTGTTACCCCGGGAGTCGGAGGGCCACCGCTTCTAATGGTAAGTAATATATCGAATGTTTGTAAATGTCTCTTTTTACAGGTTTATTCACTGGATGTGTTTTTTTAATTTTTTGGGGGAAGCACATTGACTGATAATATATTAATCTGTACCACTTTAGGGTACAGATTAATATATTATTATGACAAAATTTGGGGGGCATTTGTGGCTTTGTATTGCTGTTGCTTTTTTCATTTCAGTTTATTATGTGGATGTAATTGTTTGTTTTTTCATGCTTAATGGTAATAAAATGTTTGCTATTGGTGTTCACTTGTAGTTAATGTTGTATTATGTTAGCTAATGCGTTTTATGGTTATTTCAGATATTGTTAGAATTTCTTTCTATTTTACTGTTTAAATTCATTAATGTTGTAGTGATTAATTGTTTTAATTGGTTAGTGTTACTATTCATTTTGAGTTGGTTTAGGAATTAATTGGTTTGATTTGTTAATGGTTTAATTAATTAATTGTTGATGTTGTTATTGCTTGTATTGATTGGATTAGCTGGCTACTGTTTTTATTTAGTGAAGTGTGTTTTTTGGAATTTAGTTATGTTTTATTATTGTATGTCTTGTGTATGAATGTATTGTAATTAGGGTGCCAATTGAGTGCTATAGTGGCTTATCATGCCCATATTATTATTATATGGGTATGATGTACCACTATACTACTCAATGGGTACAGTGTGGGTATAGTCATTCAGGGGTGGGTGCTTAGGCCTCCCAGGTTTGTATCGGGTCAGGGTGGGTTAACCCCTTAATGACTATAGCGGTTAGTAACCGCTAAGGTGATTAAGAGGTTAGGGGCCATTAGAATATCTTTATTATGTACTGTATACTGTATATGCTTTCTTGCTACGGAGGACAGAGGGACTTGCTGTTTTGGTAAGTATAACTGTATTTATTTACTTTATTTTTGGATGCTAATGCAGTGTTTAATAATGGGCAAATAATCTATTATCCATAACTGGATAATAGTTATTTTTCCCATTACTGTACTGTATGGGTTTGGGCGGCGGAGATTTGCGTGTATTGATGTTTATTAAAATATTTATTAATATACATTTCTTTCATAGTGTAGATGGGCAGGGGGTCTCCGGAGCTGAACCACGTTGGTTTTATGTCCGGGGAACCCCTGCTTCCCGAGATACAGGCACCTTTATGGGGTGCCGGTATCCCTCTGAATTGAAATGTCCCGCATCACGTGACCAGGACATTTCCTTGCATAGGAGAAACCGGCACCCCATAAAAATGCCTGTATCTCGGGAAGAAGGGGGTCCCTGGACCTGAAACCAACGCGGTTCATCTCCGGAGACCCACTGCACATATATACTATGAAAGAAATGTATATTTAAATAAATAATTTTCGGGTGACATTTCAGCTGTGAGAGGTGGCTTTCTCAGAGCCGCTCTCTCTGCAGCAGAAATTAATCGCCGGTTCAGGCCTTTTCAGAGGCTCGATCCTCTCGCTGGCAGCAACTCGCCCGTTTTGGGAATTTTGCTATCACAGGTAATCGAGCCTTTCTGAATACCGTGTTGGCAACACCCAAAAAAAAGTAATTTTAAATGCCCTGGCGATAATTTTTATCAACCCTCTCTGAATGAGGCCCTAAATCTCTCACAAGACGTTCTATCCTTAGTAAAAAAAAAAACAAAACACAGACGAATGCCCGAAAATTTGAAGTACCTTATATTACTCAGTTTAATAGGGACGCTGAAAAAATCAAACAATTTTTAAATCAACACTGGAATGTGTTAAAAAATTATCCCGTTTTGAGGGACAATATCCCCGAAAGACCACATATTCTATTTAGAAAGGCTCACAATATCAAATATAAATTAGCACCTAGTGCTTTAAGGAATAAAGAACCAACTAGATCTACATGGTTGGACCTTCCTAAAGTCTTTTTTGATTGTAAAAGTTGTACAGCAGAAGTTATAGCTGAACTATAGGGGATCTGTTCAAAAATAATACCTCTGGAATAACTTATAAAATTAGAAAATATATCAATTGTAGGTCTACATTTGTGTATATCTCCTAGAATGTCGATGTGGTCTTCAGTACGTGGGGAAGACCATCCACCCACTACATACACTTAGATCACATAGGGAACAATAAAAGGAAGTTATTGACACACAGTGTGTCTAAACATTTTGCCTTGGCACACAACGGTGATCCAAAGGTATTGAACAAGTCATGTCTCATTGGAGAGAGGGTACTAGAGACATGGATTTGATCAAAAGAGAGTCATTTTGGATATATCAATTAGGCTATATTATGTCATTAGGTTTTAATATTGAATTTGACCTTAATGCTTTGCTTTAAATGTCTCCCTATAATCATCATTGACTCTATATCCACACCTCTTCTCTATACTCCAATGGTTTAGATTACTTGAATATGATTATAATATTTGTCTCTATCTCTTTGTCTATTTTCAGTTATATTTGCATCCTAGAATTTATTAGATTTGTTAACATTAGTTTTATGTTTTATTAGATATTTTTGGACCACCATGCATATTTACATGGGGGATTTAAATGTGTGTGACACTTATACTATATAGTCAAAATACTTTGTATACATATAACTTAGCATTTAGCTTTGAATTAAGACCCTGTCCATATATCCCTGCAACAACCAATGAGATGATTTCAATGTGCAACTATCTGCAGACACTCCTGATGAAACCGGTCAGCTGGAGAAACGCGTAGATTGTGAAGAGAGTACATTGCGAGGGACGCTCAATCCAGTGTTACCAGCCTCCTGTTATCCAAGGATTCAACCTGGAAGTGTGGGAGCTGAAACGAGTGATGCGGGTCCAGCTGAAGAGTGGAGTGAGAGAACGCCCGGGTTTCCAGCTGATCGTGCTTGTTACTCGTTAAAATATGCTATTTTACATTTGACACAATGTTAGTGTATTATACCTTTTACCTTATCTAGATAAATAGTTTTTACAGTCTGCGCTATTGGCTTTTCTTACAGTACCTTATTCCACTAAGGCATCCACAGCCATTTTCTGTACATCTGCCAGCTCCCATTTCTATATTTTTTAATTCACTTTGCTTTCATTTGGAGAGAGAGAGAGATATGTACTGTATCATGTATGAATGTATGTATGTTTGTGTATGTATATGTTGTATTATACAATCTGGGGATTCGGGGATATAGCTTTAATTCCTATTAAGATCTATATGTACTCTAAAGGCAGATCACGTAGGGGCTATTGTCAAGGGAGACCAAGTCTATATACACATTTTAAACCAGGAACATTTATTGAGCAAAACAGATAAGTGAAATAATAGAAAATATGTAGTTCACGCTCTTGCTCCCTTAAAAACCTTTTATAGGTAATCCTTTAACCCCTTGCTGCTATAATGCGTGGAGGTAACCCCCCCCCCCCTCCACAATGAGTCACCGCCGGATCACTCCATAGGTAGAAATAGTCACACAAAAAGATGCACAAAGCGCACTGGGGTAAAAAAGGATATATTGTACATTTTAATGTAAGTAAAATCAAGGTAATTCCACTTACAGCGTACAAATACGTCAAACAAAATGTGTCAAGCTGGACCGCTTAAGAGTTCCACTATCCTGAAGTGTAGCACAAAGTCTTCCTCTCTGCAGGGTGAGTTAGCAGCCATTGAAACGAATGATCCCGCGCGCTGGGAGCAGCAGCTGTTCCGCGTCTCGCCGCCTCTCTTCCTCCCGCTTCCGGGTCTGCGCTGTAGACACAGTGATGTGTGCAGACCTCCGGATTACCAGTGCAAGGTAAGAGTTAGAAAATTCTCATGCACGGCCAATAATGGTGTAAATAACACCTAGGTCGATTTCATACAGAAATATACAGTAGGCAACTCCAAAAGACAGTCTCACAGGACACTCAGTAGTAAACCCACTACTAGTTTCACTCAATACAGAGCTTCATCAGGTGGCATGGTTTTAGATAAGTGAAATAAATTGTAATTTAATTGCACACATTGACATACACACAATGAAACACAAAATACAGATGAAAAGCACACTTACTGGGAATCTGAGGGTCGAAAACTAGACTGTTCCAGGTGCAGAGAACTCTAAATAAGAGTTTTACCCTGGCCGGGATTTAGCCCAGAATTTCCTGGTTGCCAAATCGGAGTGAAGTTCCACACGTCACCACTCCCTTCTCTTCTGAGAACTTGGAATTTTTCTTGACCGGTAGTCCTGGAACTAAAATTGGCATGCATTCCCAGCCGTGACCGTTATGTTCTATTTTGAGAACGTGGTTCCAAAAAGACGGGACTTAGTGTCTGGCGGGTAGAATTGTGAGCTTCAAATCGAAGCCGATTGCTTTGCTATTCAGAAAATACTACAGCCAATCAGTGTGGGAACTTTCTCAGTAGCCAATCAGAGCAAAGCCGGTACAGAAATCTGGGTTAGCGGGGAATCTGAATCTGCCAAGGGACATGCATAAGTTTGCCACCTCCATCCCTGGCTATTCAATGCCACCCACTTTGTCGGGCTCCCCTAAGTCTGGAACAAATGGCAGCCTGGACGACTGTCACTGTGCTCCAGACTTGGGTACTTGAGCCCTTCCCTGCTACCCAAATGACTTTCACACCTCCTGCATCTTCTGTCTACTTTGAACTCCGATATCCACTATACTTACTGGCACCAACCTGGTAGCCCTGACAATCTGTGTAGCATCGGTTCCGAAGGTCCCACCTCATATACAGTGCACAACAGAACTATTACAGTATTGATAAAAATACACATATAATACTTTCCTAAGTCTCTGGGTATGGAGAATAGAATAGAAAGGGGCACTTTTAGTTATACTAACCTTTATTCCCCACACAATATCTTTAGACATAGACTGGACTCTGAGAGTTCCCTAACAACCTTGTATATGGTTGGAGCACACATTAACCCCAATATAGGTTCTGGGCTACCTGGGCATTAACTGGGCTATCACCCTTAACCTAGGGACCCTTGTGTCCCAGGGACACTTTTCATCCCTTTGCCCCTTTTACCTTTTACCTCTGGGCTATGCTGAAGCAGGGAACCCAAGCGGTGAGTCGCACAAGCATTTTCAAGGGGAATTATTGCCGGGAAAATATGCCTACATGTATCCAAGAATCATGCATGATTCCCGGGTACATTTTAAGGAAACCGACAACTCCGGACCCCAACAACCTAGGCACATTCTGACAACAATTTATCCGCAAAACCCACCTTGAAACTCATGCCCTTGCAATCCCTGCTCACTTGCATGCCTGCAAAGGTAAAAAAACACAAAAATTATTTAATACCGCAAAGTACATTTGAAGACATACATTGCTACTGGGCTCAATAGCTGACTCTCTTGAACCCTTATATAGGGATCAGAGGTAACCATATGGGCTTAAACCTTTAGCTGTCTTTAGACCCTATGTACTAATACATCTACTTTTTTTCCTGACATTAGGAACTTTTTTGTTGTTGGAGACTATGACTTTTTGTGCTATCTAACAATTTGATCATACCACTCTGGATACAATGGGGATTTTTTCTACCATTAACCATTTGATGTATGCTATGTGCACTGTACTATTAGTCCATTGTGTGCACTATTTCCATTTATATATGCATATGTAGGTAGTGGCTATGCTTGGACACTTGTACACATATATCTTGTCATATACAGTAGATATATGTTTATAGATATTGTAACAGGGGAGTTATCCCTGTTCAGGTAATGTGCCTCTAATCCAGCAGTGTGGTGGTTAACTGCTGGTAGTCAATTAACAAACACCACCTGCCTGATTAGATGGCTTAGAAAAGCCTGTCTTTTGAGACAGGAAGTGAGACTCCTTAGCTCACACCTGAGCTGAACTTGGAGACACTTGTCTTGAGCCCTGCCAGAAGAAACAGCAGAGCTACTTTCAAGACACAGGGGAAACTTCTAAACCTGAATGCTGACAAACCCTGAAGAAAAGGTAGTAACCAGGGACAGAGAAGATTTTCCCTCCAAACCACAAGGAACAGATAAGACTTTCATTTACAAGACTTTTTATATCTGTTCATTTCATGCTATATGTTTGGGGCTGGGAGACATGCTTATCTAAGGGAGTTGTGAACTGCATAGTATTTCACTAGAAATACTCCCAAGTGAATAGAAGCTTTGTTTACCCCTTGTTTGGATGGTTTCCTGATGTTAAGGAAAAGGCACAATAAAAGGCTTATTTAATTTCACTATAATCAATCTCCCTTGCATACCTCTGTGAGCGTCCGCCTACAGATATACATATGCATGTGTCTTTAATTGTATATTTATTCAAGCGTCTATTTCCATTCACCCAATCCGGAGATCACTTATCCTTATCCTTATCTTTTGTCTCTAGAAACCTGTCATTATAATTTAAATTAATTCTTACTTTGATGCATGATAATTAAACATACCAGATCATGATTGGGCTATGTCTTATCCAATAAGTACTCACCATACGGAGTGGCCTGTAGTACACCCCCATCAGAATCTGTACTTAAACAAGGGAACGCTACTACCACTTGACTCCTCCCCCGATGAAGTGTGACGTATCACGCGAAACGTACATCGGGGTTTCGACAACATCACGACAGTGACGTTAGGAGGTGTGGCGGTGCCATCTTTAACAACAAACACAGCTTGTATCATGGTTCTTTTGGCTGTTTAGCAGTTTTCATTGCATCTTTAGAGTTAATTGACCACAATCTAGTCACATAACGGGCTACAATAGAACATTAATTTGGTGTTTAGACCAAACACAATCTATCTGTTTTAGGTTATGAACATAAAGAGATTTGGATACAGATTTACAAACAAAGTCTGAACTTCTGCTACTATACATATGGTTAGACACAATTACTGTCTGTGTTAAAACAATGTATCTACTGCTGCGGCCAGCTTCAGTCTTACATTTACCCGTCTTGTCCCGTGGCTTTTTTCACGCTGGTGCCGAACTTGGCCGCGCGCCAGCCGCATCTTCCCCACATCCTTCCCCTCGTTCCCCTCCCCTTGTGACCTCCGCCTCTGCTTCTCCGGGTCCCCCTCTGCTTTCCGGGTCCTCCACGTCCCCTCTTACCCCGCCACCACCTTCGGGGAACCCTGGCACATGCGCCACGCGCGCACGAACCCTGGCATGCGTGACCACGCATCTGTGACGCGTGGCACGCGTCGGCAAAAAAACCAAATCAGCCACGTCTGCCCGCACATTGGGATGGCGGCCGCAGAAGACTCAGATCAGCCGCCATTGTACCTATGTCTTTTGTGGTTTATTTAATATGCTGATGTCCGTAGGTTATACTTTTATTCCTCTCTAGATCTGGATAACCAGCTAGATTTAGTTAGCTTATGGTACAATATAACATATGTTCCACCCTACAGGCTTATCAGCATTTGTAAGGGTTAGGGTTAGGGTGAAGGGGTACCCAGGCCATTAATAAAGGTATTTGGCCCGGCTGGGTGCCCCTGAACCATATTGGGAATTGTAGAGTGCCAGCTCTACAACCCAACCAGGGTAATAATACTGCAAATATATTCAACATGTCCGTGTCTCTCCCCCCAGGGATAAGGGGGCGAGATTAATACCATGAATCAACTGTATAAGCCATGTAACAGGGTCCCCTGAGTCATAGTGGGTAAATGTAAAGTGTCAGCTCTGCAGCCCAATTGTGGCATGTAACTGAATGTGTAATAAAGATATGTGGGGGGTTTTATTTTTCCAGGAGTGCTGGCAAGTGGAGATGCGCAAGGCGTGAGTCTCAGGGGTAATTTCATGGTAAAATGTTGTCAGGGTGTGGCAATAGTGGTAAGAAACCAATCTTCTTTGTGTCAGTGCTCAAGCTCCATATATACCATAAGATGATAAATCACTTGTATTAAAAGAAGGACCATATAAGCCAGAGTGTATACCAATGTGTTGGTGTATATAAACAAAACAAAGAAAATAACCCCTCCAAAAAGCACTAACCTACACTAAAACAAATTATTATGTGCTAACGATAATGTGCTAAACAATATGTGTCATTGTGAACATCAAGTGAGAACAAAATCTATAACAAAAGCAGCTTGGTGACAATATGACAGGCTATTCCAAACCTGGTAACAAAAGTGCACAAACAAATATATAGTCCCCAGCGCTATAAGTCCAAGATACCGTGACCTTAAAGGAAGTCTCTGATCTTTCAAGATGGTAGTTGGGCTTGATAAAGATGTTTCAGATGGGACGGTGTCTTTGATGTAGATGATTACACCTTCTGAAATATAGATGACAGACACACCTGATTGCGCAGCGTATTTCTACAATCAGATCCCTATCTAAGATAATACAGAATCTTACTCACATGAGTTATGTCTGTATGTTCATTGGAGAGAATCTGTGGTGGCTCCCCTTCTCCTCTGTTCCTCTCACGAACCCCCGTGTGGAGACAGCTTACTGGGATCAATCACAGTCCTCAATGACGTCAGGGATAGTTCCGTTGCGACACCCCCACCGACGTGAGATAAGATGGGCACAATATGGTGTAGTATGCAATTACTTTATTGGGCTAAAACAATTAAACAATGCTTGAAATACACTCACATGGTGCAATGTGGATGATACTCCGCGCTAATGCCGTCCGCAGCTTGCAAATCCTTCCAACACAGCGGGGAGGTATACTGCACACGGACACGCTGTCGACTCGGCGTGTGACGTCAGTGATGCAGGAAACCCTCCTCGTGTCAGGACTACAGGTGCTGCGATGGCTCAATTCACTAGGCTCCTCCTCCCTCCCTCCTCCTCACTTTAATATATGATTCCTTCCGGCGGCACCCGCATACGGCCGCAACTTCCCTGCACACCGCAACCCCCACTGCAGTCGTCCTTGTAGCCGTTCCCCTCCTGCAGCCTGGAGGTAAGAGGGGAACCCGGACGGACTACTCACTCACTAAAGATATTCTTTAGTGAGTGAGTAGTCCGTCCGGGTTCCCCTCTTACCTCCAGGCTGCAGGAGGGGAACGGCTACAAGGACGACTGCAGTGGGGGTTGCGGTGTGCAGGGAAGTTGCGGCCGTATGCGGGTGCCGCCGGAAGGAATCATATATTAAAGTGAGGAGGAGGGAGGGAGGAGGAGCCTAGTGAATTGAGCCATCGCAGCACCTGTAGTCCTGACACGAGGAGGGTTTCCTGCATCACTGACGTCACACGCCGAGTCGACAGCGTGTCCGTGTGCAGTATACCTCCCCGCTGTGTTGGAAGGATTTGCAAGCTGCGGACGGCATTAGCGCGGAGTATCATCCACATTGCACCATGTGAGTGTATTTCAAGCATTGTTTAATTGTTTTAGCCCAATAAAGTAATTGCATACTACACCATATTGTGCCCATCTTATCTCACGTCGGTGGGGGTGTCGCAACGGAACTATCCCTGACGTCATTGAGGACTGTGATTGATCCCAGTAAGCTGTCTCCACACGGGGGTTCGTGAGAGGAACAGAGGAGAAGGGGAGCCACCACAGATTCTCTCCAATGAACATACAGACATAACTCATGTGAGTAAGATTCTGTATTATCTTAGATAGGGATCTGATTGTAGAAATACGCTGCGCAATCAGGTGTGTCTGTCATCTATATTTCAGAAGGTGTAATCATCTACATCAAAGACACCGTCCCATCTGAAACATCTTTATCAAGCCCAACTACCATCTTGAAAGATCAGAGACTTCCTTTAAGGTCACGGTATCTTGGACTTATAGCGCTGGGGACTATATATTTGTTTGTGCAGTGTTGGTGTATATAACTAAGCTCATAGATGAGGAGTATACATATATCAATGTCCAGGGATATGGACACAGAAGTCTGTATATGAAGAATCTGTCTTATCCAAGTTTCCTGGAATAACTCCCTAGAGCTACACACAATTAATACACATGGTCTCCCAAGTCAGGAAAGAGTATAAGATTACTCACGACTGGTACACTTTTTAGACTGTCCTGTTGATCCACGTGCATCACGCTGAGGAGACTTGCTAGTAGAAAATAGGAGAAAGTGGCGGAGCACTGTAAGAACAAGTGAATAAGAAGGGGGGCCCACGAACATTGAATAGGTTAACAAATACCTTTATAATCCAGTGACATCAGGACAAAAAAGATGTAGTACTCTGACGCGTTTCACGCTGCTGCGCTTTGTCAACGGACAATAAAGTTATTTTTTAACCTACTGTATTCAAGGTTCGTGGGCCCCCCATCTTATTCCCTTGTTCTCACAGTTGTCAGGGTGTGTTTGGATAGAAGGGGCCAATGTTGTGGGTACCCCGAAACATGCACTCAGGAATATCCCCAGATTCCTGAGGACAGGAAGAACACAGAACACCAGACAAAATCCTCCCAAGAACGCAGTTTGCTGCTCACTGCCAAATCCCCCTGCTTCAGCACAAACCAGGGCAGCAAGGCCGGGCAGGTAACTGAGTTACATTACAGGTCCCAGAGTATGCCCTAATCCCAGAACCCAGTGAGGGGTTCCGTACCTCTCTCACCAGGTATAAGGTGGAGAGAGTTGTAGGGGTTAAATTAAAATGTAGATTGTTAGCTCTGCAGCCCACTAAGCATTGCAGTCCTGTAAAATGTGTCAGAATTGTCTGTGTCTGCCCCACCAGGGATAAGGTGGCGAGGATGATATCATGTTTTAAATGCATGGGTTATTGTAACAATGTTTTTCTGAATAAGAGGAAAAGAAAATAGTTTTTATCAATCCCCAAGGGTTATATTTTTATTATAGTAGGGAAGTCATTTAGTATGGATAAAAGTCCATATGCATATGGAGCTACTCCGCCTACCAGCTTCAAAGGCCAGGAGATGAATGTGTTAACAAAGGGGGGAAGCCAGGATATGGACGTGTTAAACCTTTTGTTTGCAAAGAGAGATGAAGGAAGAGAATCTCAATAACATCCTGGCAAATGCCAGACTTTCAGGCGCTGAGCCAGCAGGGGGGCTAGCATGACAAATGATGAAAGATGGCATTAATCGCACATGATCAATTGCTATACGGAAGCTCTCTGCCAGGTTCTGTAGCGACTGGCAGAACTCTGCTATAGGTGGGATGATTGGTTCCCACGCAAAAAATTGGCCGCACATGATACAGATAGGCTTTTGGTATTTTTAATAAGTCCGGTGCAGCCTGTCAGGAGTTGGTTCCATCATTTAACAAGATTCACCTAAGATTCGGTGTGTGGTACAAAGACTTTAACAATGTAACCAAGATTTGTATCCAGCTTCTAGTATTTGTAAAGACTAAAGATTTGCAAACTAATCCTGCATTGGGGGAACGAAAATATTACCTTCAGCGGAGTAAGAGTGGTTGCAGGCAGCGCTACTAGCCAAAGACTGTTTTGTGGCTTTATTTGCGCACCAACACAGCGCCTGGGAATTGGTTTTCTTGGCAAGATGGTGAGCGCATATAAGAGAAAATGAAAAAAAAATGGAAAAAAAACAGATAATGGAGTAATGAATGCTTGGTAATAACACTTCAATAGTTGGAACACAGGGGGAGGGAATAATTAAATCCAATAAATGGCTGAGCCAAATTCTTACTCACATGGACAAGTGTGAGTCAATCTAGTCAATGGTGTCTTTCGTGGAATTCCACTTCAGGGGATACTTCAGGGGATGCTGTCCAAGACTGATGTGGATATTCTTTAACGAGCAGTTCCCTCCCTCTTGTGCCTCCAAACAGGGGCGAAAAGTGCTCGGTGGGTATAGGGTAATTTACTGTAACACAGAGTAAGTTTGGCAGAACTTACATACACACTTCCGGCATCTGGCGTCAGGACCTGACGAAGCGAGACTTACTCGCGAAACGCATAGTCCTGTGTCGGCATTGTGATCTGTTCATGACCACAGCAGGCTTCCGTACCTCCCAAGGAGAAACTCTATTGCAGCCCCTGTGACCGGACGCGGCAGCAAGGGAGTCCCTGTACGAGCAGAGACAATGGAGACGGATGCCGGAAGTGTTTTTATTTTGTATGTAAGTTCTGCCAAACTTACTTTGTGTTAACAGGGTCTGGATATTTCAAACAGGGTCTGGAGGCCTATAGGTGGTCCCCGCCAGGTGCCATGGTCCACCAGGTGGTCTCCATGGGTCACCGTGGCCACAATGGGGTCCCCACGGGTAGGCCCGTGGCTTTCTGGGGGGCCCCGGGTCAGACCCACAGGTGTCTGAGTGGCCTCGAATGGTTGCCACGGGGGTTTGAGGGCCCTTGGGTGGTCCCTATGGGTCCGCGGTGCCCCCACAGATGTGTGGCCACCGGCTCTTCCCCGCAGGTGTCCCCCATGGATCCGGTAGCCGTTTACCCATGAGAAGCCCGAGGAGACCGCAGGTGGTCTCCATAGGTCCCCCGCAGACCAAAAGGAACCAACCCTGTATGTAAAAAAAATGAACCTGTCCTATACATTAAATACATCAACCCCCCCCCCGCTCAACACATAAAGTACAATAATGTGCAAAATAACTATTATCCAGATACGGATAATAAATTATTTGCCCATTATTAAACACATTAACTAGCATAATAAAATAAATAAAGTTCTACTGACCTCATCAATAAGAAGCCCCCTCGCCAGCAAAATCTGTGTCCTCCGTTGCCAACAAAATACATAGCCAATACATTGCAATTACATTCTGTTATCAATGAACCCCTTAATCACCTTATCGGATAATAACCGCAAAGGTAATTAAGGGGTTAAGCCACCCTGGCCCGATACCCACCATTCATTTGTACAGTGGCCCCCTGCTTAGAAAGTACAGTGTTTCCTGCCTTTGATCTGGACAAAAGATCTGAGGCAGGGACAGAGACATCACAGTATATATACATTTTTATTAAATATTTTATACGCTTTTTACGCTATGGGCTGTGCGCTTTCTCTTTTTTTGTTATATATATATATATATATATATATATATATATATATATATATATATAACAAAAAAAGAGAAAGCGCACAGCCCATAGCGTAAAAAGCGTATAAAATATTTAATAAAAATGTTGAGGAGAGGGAAACAAGCTCACTCACAAACGAAAAAGAATAACAGTCATGTATAAGTTGTTATATATCACCACCAAGGGATCAGCACGGCAAGGCCTCCTACAGCAGAAGATGTATCAAACGCTGTCAGCTATTAGTCCAATGCTTCAGACCTCGTGGATGGTAATGCAACTGATGAATGCGGAAGTCCTTGGTAATCTGTCCCTCCAGAACAGATCGGCTCTCATCCGCACCAACTCTTGGGCTCTGTGCAGCAGGGCTGGAAGCTTGTCACTCCTTCCGTCCCCTGATGATGACGTAATGTCGGCGCTGCTGTCCTGACGCGTTTCGTCAGACACACTGACTTTTTCAAAGGATAATCAGACCTAAACCTAGACAAATATATATATACCTAAAAAGCGGGTTGCCTACCAACTATTAACCTATCAAAAAGCTATCCTAATTAGTTGCAAAATCAATTAAATGGATTTGCATGAATATGCTGTTATAGCTATAAGAAAAAGAAAACAAATATTAGTTGTGTTACATAATAGATATGAAAATCTATATATACAAAACTCTAAACAGAAAATATGATGAAATATATCATGATAAGATATGCTAAATGCATTATGATGTTCTACTGCATATAATAGTTTGAACAATGGCCAAACAGTAATAGCAACAGGAGCAACACCAGCACTTGCACATTCGTAACAGTATCTCTAGATGTGCAATTGCACCTTAAGTGTATATCGGATATTACTAAATAAACACAAATGTACCGTGCACATATACTGGTTTCTCCCGTACTGCCAGATTGGCCATTTTTCAACACTAAACCGACAAAAGAAGAGAGGAACAGAACTGGGGACCAAGAGGGCAAAATAATGCAATAAACCCTAAGCAAGTTGGATAAAGGAAACAAAATTACACAATAGTACTTGTGTCTATAGACTCATTGAATTCACCAGGCGCTAATGTCACAAGCTGGTAGATCCAATAAGTCTCGCGTTTACACAATATTTTAAATCGATCACCCCCTAATGACAGAGGAGATATGTAGTCCAATCCCATAATTTTTAATGAATTTGGATCCTTTTTGTGCACCATTTCAAAATGTCTATAGATCCCATGACTGCTAACACCGTTAATAATGTTTCTTCGGTGCTCTAAAAAACGAGCGCTCAAGGGACGCGTGGTGCGGCCCACATATTGTTTGCCGCAACCGCACGTCAGCATGTAGATAATATACATGCTTAAACATGTGATTGACCCTAAGACACTGTGTGTGTTACCCCTGACAAAAGAGACAAACTGGTCAGATGTTGACAGATGCCCACAGGTGATGCAGCATGACCTGCCACACCTGTGGTTACCAACGGGCCTCAAACAAGACAAAGCAGACAGATGACTATTTTTGATTTTGGTTGGTGCCAGAATGTTTTTTATGTTTCTGGCTTTCCTAAATGCTTTTGACGCCTTATTAGGTAAATGTGACCCCAAATGGGGGTCACATTTTAAAATATCCCAATTTTTGTTTAGGATTCTGCCAATAGTATTTGAAGATTGGTTAAAACTTGTTATACCTGTAAACCTCAGGGACATTGATGTTTCTGGGATATGACTTTTTACATTCTTGGTGGTACTGTACTTTTCCTCTTAAGTCTAGATTGTACTAGAAGAGAAGATCTATCCAAAGCAGAAACTTTGTCAAGAGATTGTTTGACAAGTCGTGAGTCAAATCCCTTGTCCTTGAATTTTAACTCAAGTAACTGTAATTGGGACATGAAGTCACTGTCCTTTGTGCAATTTCTCAACATTCGATGAAATTGGCCCAGTGGGATGTTATTAAGCCAACGTGTAGCATGATTACTATCCGCATGAACGTAGTTGTTCACACTTACAGCCTTAAAGTGTGTTTTAGTAAGAATGTTTAAATCATAATCCACATCCACTACCAGATCCAAGAGCACTACAGATTGGACTAATAGCTGACAGCGTTTGATACATCTTCTGCTGTAGGAGGCCATGCCGTGCTAATCCCGTGGCGGTGATATATAACATATATATACATGCCTACTATATTTTTTCGTTTGTGAGTGAGCTTTTTTCCCTCTCCTCAACATTTTTATTAAATATTTTATATGCTTGTAGCCATGTCCTCCGGTACCACCCCTTCTTACCCTGGTGCTAGTGGGAGCTGCCGGGGGGCCGCGGCACCGAGGACTCCCGGAGGTATTGGCTCAGGGCGCCGCCATGTTATGCGCGATTCGTGCATGCGCAGTAGCGCGATACTTGTGGCGGCCCCTACAGATAGAGTTGCGCATGCGCAGTGATACAGGAGAGGTGGCCATTTTAGATATGAGCATCCCCAGCGACGGCCATTACCAGGGAAGGCTCTGTGTGGGACTACAAGTCCTATGAGCCTCAGGGAGTTGGGATACCAGGTGGTCACAGCAGCCAATGGAGTTGTCAGAACTCTCTGCTCTCTGATTCTGAAACATTCCGCGCGCTGGAGAAAATGGCAGTTGGTGTCAGATGGTGCTGGGAGGCAAGGGAGCGGAGGTGCATAGTGCAGGGGGCCAGTGACCCACTGCATAGGCCAGAATATTACCCTAGGCCCCAGCGCAGGCCCTGAGACACCACCAGCTTGTGATAATGCAGGGAACAGCCCTAGATAGGGACTTTACCATTTACTGATAGTAGCAGTCAGGGACACAGCATCTTCCTGAGCTACAAGGTGATCTGTAGTTTGGGATCAGACTACATTGCAGAGTCAAGCCTCGTGAGAGACACTAAAGGTTAAGTGACCAAGGGACTGGTCCAGTACATTGGACATGGTATGGGTTGCACACGGTGGTGGGGAAGGACACTTACACAGTGGGTGTAGTCTGAACTACTGGTATACAGCTATATCATTCTTATACAGTATGTGTATATGTCATTCAAGCTTATAACTGCCATATAAGTGTGTATGTTTGCTAATGTTATTTCATGCATACAGTATGTGTTATTAGGCCCAATGTGTGTGTGTATATATAGTAAACTGTTACATATACTTGTGGTTTGTTATTATTGTTCTTGTACAGGGGAATCTCACATCTAGGGGATCCTGGGCAAGTGGAGGCGCTGCCATTTACTATTGTTGCCCCAGGCTCCCAGTTAGCGTGGCTAAGATCTCGGTGAGCCAGCAGGTATATACAGCATCAGTAGCCTGTCTAGTCAGCAGGAAAGAATGTTACATTTGGAGGCGCTGCTGAGAGCTCAGATCTGGGTTGCCCAAGTAGATTTACAAAATTATCGCTAAATTATGTCTATACCTTCAAGGCAAGAGGTTCGCGAGTGGGCCTTGCGGTGCAACGTATCACTGTGACACGTGGTGGCGATGAGCAGAGTTCCCGGCCCTACTTCTGAATTCTCAGTGTCTGACCAAATAAAGAATTCCCCAGGCCAGGCCACCGCCAAGTATGTAGATCATACATATGACAAAGACTGACAGGGGTATAAAGTGCTTCTTCTGGAAACTACACCTGAAATATGTCACGAGACTGCTCCCCATGTACCAAACTTAACCGATTTGATGGGTGGAAGTTGACCGCTGATTTACCTTGAGCTACCCAGGCATCAGCTTCGTGCACCAGGGATGGGGAGACCCCTATCCTCAGTGTGGCCAGCCAATACCGCCATCCAGGCGCCTTTTCCCCACATCACGTTTGCACCAGACACTACCCGTCAGCACTCCCTGTGGGATGACTCCTCTCTCTCGCCATCCCCTACACACCACACAGCACCCAGGGACAGTGAGGCTAGTGGGGTTACATACCCAATGTGGCTGTCCTCCAGCTGGCGGATGCCTTCATCCACACTGCACAGTCACAGCAATACCGCAAACTTAAAGCATTTTCGGGAATTCAACCTACCCCTTTAGGTGAATCTGAGTTTGATGAATGGAAGGATCACACAGAGAAGGTATTCCCAGAGTGGAACTGTGCAGAGGCCGTAAAGTGACAGCGGATCGTGGAATGCCTGCGGCCGCCCGCCTCGCACAATAGTATACCGATCGTTCTACGATCAACATCTTCACTGGTTGCCCCTGCTGTCTGTAGATGCAATGAGATTGCGAGGGTTAAGCCATGAAGACTACCCTATTGATGGAGTGGTACTGGTTCATCTGGATATCCCACAGCTGAATACTGGCAAGCATCACCCTATGGAGGTGGAAGTGATGGTATGCCCGGTGCCTCAAGAACACCCTAGTGCTCCGATAATCTTGGGAACCAATACTGACATAGTACAGGCAGTGATTCGTATGTACCTAAAGGAGGCGGGTGAACTACCGCTAGCGGCGCTAGCAGAATACCCTGTATTGCGAGAGGAGTGTTGTAGGATAGCGGCACAAGAAGACTCTAAATTGAGGGAAGAATGGAGAGAGAAGTTGCTGACCAAATTGGAAGCAAGACGAGCAGTATTCTCCACCAGTGATATGGACGTGGGCTGTAGCCGCAGCGCTCAACATACCATTCGGTTAAATGATACGACTCCGTTTCGAGAAAGGTCCCTTCGCATCGATCCTAGGGATGTGGAAGATGTGAGAAATCTACTACAAGAAATGGAGGCGGCCGGCATCGTCATGGGATCTTGCAGTCCATATGCATCGCCTATCGTGGTGATGCGGAAAAAGAACGGGTCATTACGGCTATGTGTGGACTATAGAACCTTGAATAATTGTACTATACCAGATCAGTATATCCTCCCTCGGATCGAAGACCTCTTAAACGCACTGTCGGGAAATAATTGGTTCAGTGTGTTGGATCTGAGGTCCGGGTATTACCAAGTGCCGATGAACTCCGAAGATCAGGAGAAAACAGCTTTCGTCTGCCCGCTGGAGTTTCATCAATTCATGCGTATGTCCCAAGGTATATGCGGTGCTCCAGCCACTTTCCAGCGTCTAATGGAAAAGACGATTGGGGATATGAACCCCAGAGAATGCTTAGTGTATCTGGATGACATTATAGTGTTCGGGAAGACGCTGGAGGAACATGAAGAGCAGCTGATAAAAGTGCTGGATCGACTAAGCGCGGAGGACTCAAGCTGTCGATGGATAAGTGTCGGTTTTGCCGCACCTCGGTGACCTATGTGGGTCACATTGCCTCTGTGGAAGGAATATCTACTGATCCGGGGAAGATAGAAGCAGTGGTGAACTGGCCGCGACCCGCTAACGTTATGGAATTGCGATCCTTCCTAGGATTTTGCGGTTATTATCGAAGGTTTGTGGAAGGCTATTCCAGCAAGGCGAAGGTTCTCAACAACCTTCTCAAAATCTAACCTGAAGACACGGGTCGGAAAGCAGCTTCCGCTCAAGCACCCTTTGGGGATAAGTGGACTCCAGCTTGCGAAAAGGCGTTTCTGGGGTTAAAGAGAAACTTAACACAGGCCCCTGTGCTGGCCTATGCAGACTCTGAGCGGATGTATATTCTACACGTGGATGCCAGTTTTAACGGTTTAGGAGCAGTGTTGCATCAGAAATACGATACTGGACTTCGACCAGTGGCCTATGTCAGTCGGAGTTTAACGCCCAGTGAACAGAACTATCCTGTACATAAATTGGAGTTTCTAGCCCTCAAATGGGCTATTGTGGACAAGCTGCATGACTACTTGTATGGGGTCACATTTGAAGTTAGGACTGATAACAACCCTTTGACATACATCAACCCCTCTGCTAAGTTGGATGCTACCGGCCACCGCTGGTTAGCAGCGCTCTCAAATTATCAATTCACCCTTAAGTTCAATCCTGGGCCTATGAACATTGGCGCTAACACCCTATCTCAACGACCAGAATTAAATCCTACTCCTGATGAGGGTGTTTGGGAAAAAATTCCGGGACCAGAAGTACGGGCATTGTGCTCCATAGCAGCGGTGGTGCAAGACCAAGTTGACCTCTTTGAATTGAGGATAGTGGATTCTTTAGGGTGTCAATCAAAGGCTATCCCAGAAGCGTACCGTCACCCGGACGGGATGGATATCACTCCAGATAAAATTATCGCCTGGAAGGATCTGGTACAATATCAAATTCACGACCCAGTGGCAGGGATAGTCCTTCAAGCTCTCCAACAAAATAATCCATTGTTGCTTAAACGGGCCCGTAAAGAAATGGTAGCCTTGTTGATGAAAGAATTGAACAAGTTCGAACTCAATAACTATCTACTGTATAGGGTAGTGCCATACCACAACCACCCAGATAGATGACCGTTATTCCTACCTAAGATCCTACAACCAATGGTCCTTCGAGCGTTACATGAGGATCACGGTCATCTGGGTATCGATAAAACCTTTGGGCTATTTCGTGATCTATTCTTTTGGCCGAAAATGAGGGAGTCTGTGGAACTACACTGTAGGTGGTGTACACGCTGTATACAACAAAAAACTCTACCCATCCGGGCGGCATCCATGGCTCATTTGAAAAGCTTGGGACCCATGGATCTGGTGTGTATGAACTTTCTTTGTATTGAACCCGACACTCGAGGCATCGGAAATGTACTGGTGATCACAGATCACTACACCAGATACTGTATGCCCAAGCCTTCCCTACTAAAGACCAACGGGCGGTGACTGTAGCTAAATTCTTATGGGAGAAGTATTTAATTCATTATGGACTACCAAATCGATTGCATTCGGATCAAGGCCGGGACATTGAAAGTAATCTTATACGAGAATTGCTTAAGTTGCTGAGTATCACCAAGTCCTGGACGACACCTTACCACCCAGAAGGAGACGCTATGCCTGAACGGTTCAACCGAACGCTGCTCAACATGCTTGGTACCCTAAAGGGCTCACAGAAGACTGAATGGAGTAAGCTTGTAGAGTCCTTGGTACATGCTTATAATTGCACCCGCCATGAGTCCACTGGATATACGCCTTACTTTCTGATGTTTGGACGAGAAGCTTGGCTACCAGTGGATGTACGTCTGCGGATGTACGTCTGCGGATATCTACCGTCGCATTTCAAGTATGTGCAAAGGCTACAAGACAGTATGCAGCTGGCATATAAGTTGGCAGAGAAAGCTTTGGCTCAATTAAATGCGAGTAATAAGAGACGCTACGATCATAAAGTTCGCCATAAGTTAATACGTCCGGGGGATGCTGTCCTTCTTCGTAATCTGGGTGTTCCCGGGAAGCATAAACTGGCCGACTGTTGGAGAGATGGTGTATATGAGGTGGAGTCACAGATGCCTGGCCCCCCGGTGTACCGTATCAAAGACTCAGAAGGCCGGGTAAAGGTATGGCATAGAAATCATCTACTACCTATACCTGAAGTAGGAGATGAAGAGCCGGAAATAGCAGCTGCTTCACTAGATGGGGAGCCAAACTTAACAGAGGTTGGTTCAGAGACTGTAAATAATACCAACCCTGAGGACTCTATGGAAGGAACCTCTCAAAGGGGCCTTCCGACCTCAGGGGCATCTCCCGAAGGAGCTACGGGTAAAGGGCCTCATGGTCAAAAGTCAGATAAGGCGACTCCAGTGAGTAAGCCCTTAGATCCACAGAGCCCATGCTTTGTGCCTCAGAGACTGTGTTGAACCACCGAGCCCCGAAAGGGAAGAGATTGAGTTACAAAGTGAGGTTAGTTACTCTCCAGAGGGAGTGACTGAAGAACAGCTCCGCAGAAGTCAAAGAGTTGGTCAACCTTCCATGAGAATGACTTATGATCAATTCGGGGCACCCCATTATGAGGCTCAGCAGTGGGCTCGCAGTAGAGTGAGATCTGTGATTGTAATGTTCAATGAAATGTATAATCTCATGTAGAGTATACAAGTGATAAGTTGTATTAATATATATGCATTTTTATTGTGTAAATATGAGTGACATTGGTATACGTTCCCAAGAGGGTTCGTTGGATTCCACCAGGGGGAGGATATACCCAGGTCCTCCGGTACCACCCCTTCTTACCTGATGCTAGTGGGAGCTGCAGGGGTGGCTGCGGCGCCAGGGACTCCCGGAGGTATTGACTCAGGGCATGCGCAGTAGCGCGATAGTTGCGGCGGCCCCTGCAGATAGAGTTGCGCATGCGCAGTGATACAGGAGAGGCGGACATTTTAGATAGGGGCATCCCCAGCGGCGGCCATTACCAGGGAAGGCTCTGTGTGGGTCTACTAGTCCCGTGAGCCTCAGGGAGTTGAGATACCAGGTGGTCACAGCAGGCAATGGGGTTGTCAGAACTCTTTGCTCTCTGATTCTGAAACATTCCACGCGCTGGAGAAAACAGGTAGTTGGTGCTGGGAGGCAAGGGGAGAGGAGGTCCCTAGTGCAGGGGGTCAGTGACCCACTGCACAGGCCAGAATATTCCCCACGGCCCCAGCGCAGGCCCTGAGTCACCACCAGCTTGTGGTACTGCAGGGAACAGCCCTAGATAGGGACTTTACCATTTACTGATAGTAGCAGTCAGGGACACAGCATCTTCCTGAGCTACAAGGTGATCTGTAGTAAGGGGATCAGACTGCATTGCGGAGTCAAGCCTCGTGAGAGACCTCCCTGACAGTGAGGAACTACTGGTGAGAGACGACTCTGGATCTGTGGATCCTTTTCGAAGTATCAGCGACCTGGTGCTGGAGCGCCCGGCAGGTATTATTATAAAGTGCACGAACACCGGTACCTACAGGTGCTGATCCCGCCTTGGGGGGTGGGTTTCTTGGGGACAATAAAGGTTAAGTGACCAAGGGACTGGTCCAGTACATTGGACACGGTGTGGGGGGCACACGATGGTGGGAAAGGGACACTTGCACAGTGGGTGCACTCTGAACTACTGGTATACAGCTATATCATTCTTATATGTGTATATGTCATTCAAGCTTATAACTGCCATATAAGTGTGTATGTTCGCTAATGTTATTTCATGCATATGTGTTATTGGGCCCAATGTGTGTATATATATATATATATATATATATATATATATATATATATATATAAAACACACAAAAAAGGAAGTTGCTCAACCACCTAATATTAAAGGTTAACTCAAGCCCTTAAATTAATGCTGACTATAGGGGTAAAATAAAATATAAACCCCAAATAAAATCAGTTAAAGAAGGTATAGATCTTGATGGTGCTAGGGGATAATAACAACTACTGTATATAGAACACACAAATGAAAAAGATAAAGACAACCCCCTTGTTAGCACTCTAAATTACACCTAAAGAAAATCTACTAATAAAGATTATATTGCAAGAACCAGATGCACTGCCGAGTCAGAAAAATTAACAAGATTTTATTAGAATAACAGCAAGACACACTAACTTAAAAACATGAATATACTAAAGACAGCCTAACAAAATATATGTATCAAAAATATATTGGAAAAAAAGGGGACGGTTGATCTAGTGAATAAACTATATGTTACCACAAAAAAACTAGAATGTGTCTAAATAAATGTAAATCATGACACAAAAATAGTTTAATATAACCCTGAATGGCAATACAAAATAATATAAATCCCTACTGGCATAAATGCCTAATAGAGAGATATATGATGGATTGTGGCATGGAAGAAAAGTATATGATCAATGACCCAGTATGCAGCCAGAAAAAATAATGTATTACCAAAAATAAAAGGGGTAGAGAAAAGCACAC
The DNA here is from genome assembly GCF_040206685.1 of Ascaphus truei. NCBI lineage: Eukaryota > Metazoa > Chordata > Amphibia > Anura > Ascaphidae > Ascaphus > Ascaphus truei. Next base: position 7,658,928 of record NC_134489.1, read on the forward strand.
AGGGAAAAAAATGATATAAAAATAATAATCATACCCTGCCTAGCAATTACCAAAAAAGAAAACAATGAGAACTGATGCAGCAAACAAAATATATAACTGTTAATGACATGCTAGCAAACAGAGTCATACATATGGAAAATACAGCAGTGCATAGCACTGCAAGGACAAGTAATGCCCAGACAGCAAAGAGAGTTAATACTCAGCTGTAGCAGGATTGCATAAGGCATGTGTCCATCAGGTTGTAGAAGATGTGTTCCAATGCTTGCGCATAGCAGAAATCAAGAAAATAAAAAATGCTGCAACAGATCCTTCACAAGTCCATCCAAATAAAGATTACATGAGGGCTGTCAGAAAGTAAACACTCAACGCGTTTCACCCGTCGGTGGGCTTCTTCCCGGAGCTTTTGGGAATTGCTAGGCAGGGTATGATTATTATTTTTATATCATTTTTTTCCGTGTGTGCTTTTCTCTACCCCTTTTATTTTTGGTAATACATTATTTTTTCTGGCTGTATACTGGGTCATTGATCATATACTTTTCTTCCATGCCACAATCCATCATATATCTCTCTATTAGGCATTTATGCCAGTAGGGATTTATATTATTTTGTATTGCCATTCACGGTTATATTAAACTATTTTTGTGTCATGATTTACATTTATTTAGACACATTCTAGTTTTTTGTGGTAACATATAGTTTATTCACTAGATCAACAGTCCCCTTTTTTTCCAATATATTTTTGATACATATATTTTGTTAGGCTGTCTTTAGTATATTCATGTTTTTAAGTTAGTGTGTCTTGCTGTTATTCTAATAAAATCTTGTTCATTTTTCTGACTCGGCAGTGCATCTGGTTCTTGCAATATAATCTTTATTAGTAGATTTTCTTTAGGTGTAATTTAGAGTGCTAACAAGGGGATTGTCTTTGTTTTTTTCATTTGTGTGTTCTATATATATATATATATATATATATATATATATATACAGTGGCGGCCGCCTTTACTCTCATGCGGCTTTCTCCGTTTTTTTTTTAAACGCGGTGGCGCTTTTTTTTTTTAAGTTTTCCCACGCCGCGGGCGCTTTCAATGATAAGCGCCATTAGCGCTTATCTGTTGAAGCGGCCGCCGGACGGGAAACCGCATTCAAATTAAAAAAAAGCCCCGCATTTATCCCGGCAAGCTTTAGAATAAAGCTGGCCGGGACAGTATATATATATATATATAGTAAACTGTTACATATACTTGTGGTTTGTTATTATTGTTCTTGTCCAGGGGAATCTCACATCTAGGGGATCCTGAGCAAGTGGAGGCGCTGCCATTTACTATTGTTACCCCAGGCTCCCAGTTAGCGGAGGCTCAGATCTCGGTGAGCCAGCAGGTATATATAGCATCAGTAGCCTGTCTAGTCAGCAGGAAAGAGGGTTACACGCTTTTTACGCTATGGGCTGTGCGTTTTCTCTTTTTTTGTTTTAGATTTCTATGGTACTGGTTCTTCCTCTGAAAGCTGCCTCACACCCATTCAAGCGTTAAAATTGGACTGGACTTTCATATAGGAGTGGATTAGTATCAACTATTTCATTCATATTTTTATTGCTTTATATATTTTTTTCTATTTTTTCATCACTTATACAGTACATCAATTTATGATTTATTATTATTTATCATATATCTTTTGGCGCTACTAACTTTTGTTATATTATTGTGTATGAACTCTCCCTAAGTGGCAGCCTATTGGTATTGATTAATTATGTTAAAAACTGCAGTAGAAAGGAAAAGTAGGAGGAATGATTTTATCTTGTCCTCCAAACAAAATGCCAGTCCTGTTATTCAGGTTGAGGAAAGTATTAATCTTAAAAATCAATTTTTTAAATTAGAACAACTTATCAAAAATGAGATGAGGCATTGGTGGGATGCATATTCTCTAAATGTCTATTTAGATAGAAAAATTGCGCCGAGAGACGTGAGAATCCTCAAAGCACCCACGTTTGAAGCTGATGTAAATTTTACTACACAATTTAAGAAACGCTAGACAATTGCTCTTTTTCCCTGATGAAACTTCTCATCAAATATCGAGATGAGAAAGTTAAGATCTTGGAAGCTGAAATTGATTCAATTCAGGATCTCTTTAGGCCCTTATCAGGGGTAAATGAGTTTAAAGATCTTGATATTACCACCACCAAAAAAGTGGAGATATTTGAGAAAGAACTGATTACCAGAAAGGAAAACAAATTAAATAGAGATAAAGATGATTATGAAAAGGAAAATATCAGAAGTTGGAAACGCCGTTCTAGTGCTGTGGGAATGATTTATACTAACAACTATAACCACAAACAACAAAATTAATTTGGAAATAAGAAGAAATCCACAAGCACCTCAGGAGGTGAATATAGTGGATTTTGTCCCTCTGAGTTTAAGGGGGGCTCGGTAGCCCTAGGTACAATAGGTACATCTAGGCCACTCCAACTGTGGATAAGCCTGTTTGCCCTTCAGGCAGCAGGTTTCCCCCCTTGAAGATAGAGACTGTACCAGGAGACTCTACCAACAATGATAAGAATATCTGTTCTGATAGTATTCCCTCATCTACATTAGACAATATTGCTAATACTGGAACCAATGATTTTTTAGAAATCACTCTCCTAACAGGGGAGGGCAAGAGAGGAGAGAAGCATTTTCCCCTTTGGAATCGAGAAAACCCAAACAAATCCATTCAACGGGGAAAACGAAGACTAGAGGAGTCAGGGCAGGCAGGTCCGTCCAAAGAAAAAAAATGAATAGAGGGAAAATAGTGATACCTGAATGTTTGGGTGTCTTTAATTTATCCTCATTTAAATTATCTATTAAAATAAAGTGTGTCGGTGCAGTACGGGCCAAAATTCATTCAATTTGTTTGTTGACCTAAATTGCTACAACCGGAAATTGACCCTTCAAAGACACTTTAATATTATCAATGGCAAAAAAATCATCTGACACTGTTTGTGCCACACTGGTTGATGATTCTCTCTGTTTAGATGCGTTATCACAACATCTGACAGATAACAGGACCTCGACACAAGCAGCTGTTGATGTGATGGATTACTTTAACCTTACGTTACATCCGGTAGATTCAACTTGTTATTCTCAGGTGAGTGAGTTGGCTGTCATGCACTCGCCATTCAGACCGCAATCTCTCTTCTTTCCTTACCAGTCGATGGGAGTCTATGTCGATTCTTTTTACAAACTGGTCCTACGGGACTTTGAAAGTCTCTGTTCAGGACCCTCTAGGATTCGATACAATCTCTCTAAGCCAGAACGAGTTGCCTTATATGCTCTCAAAAACAATGAGAGTATCATCATCAAACAGGCGGACAACGGGGGGGGGCATTGTCATCCAGGACAAAGATGCCTACCTACGGGAGGCGTCAAGACTCCTGGGTGACACTGCATCCTTTACTGTTCTGCCTACTGATCCCACGTCCAGATATCAGATTGAATTTAAAGAACTGTTAGATAGAGCACATACAGATGGCATACTGACAAGATCATAATTTAGATTTTTATATAATGATCATCCACGTATACCTGTTTTTTACCATCTGCCGAAGCTTCACAAGTCTCTCATCGATCCCCCTGGTAGGCCTATTGTCTCGGGGGTGGACTCAATGGCAGCGAGCCTGTCCCAATATGTTGATTACTACCTTCAACCCATTGTGACCTTATTGAGGTCTCATATTAAGGATACGCTGCATGTCATTGATGCCATCTCTCAGATAAAATGGAAACCCACTTATTTGTGGGCCACGTGCAACGTATCATCTTTGTACACATCAATAGTGCACTCCAGGGGGATTGATGCAGTGAGCATCTGGCTGAACCAGGATACCACCATCCCTTCAAATCAAAAAACATTTTGATTGGAAAGTATTAGTTTCATATTAACACACAATTATTTTTTGTTTGAAGATATTTATTATTTGCAGATCTGTGGAATGGCCATGGGTACGAGATTCGCCCCTAGTTATGCCAACCTGTACATGGGCTATTGGGAGGAGTTAGCCGTGTGGCAGAGTGCGGTGCTGGGGGGCGGGTCTTGTATACTATGGCCATTTCATAGATGATTTAATATTAATTTGGGATGGTGAAGAGGATAACTTTAGAAATATTTTAAAATCATTTGATGAAAATGATATAGGGCTTAAGTTCACTTTTGATATTCATGCCAAATCTGTAGTATTCTTGGATCTGGTACTGGATGTGGATGATGATTTAAACATTCTTACTAAAACACACCTTAAGGCTGTAAGTGTGAACAACTACATTCATGCGGATAGTAATCATGCTACACGTTGGCTTAATAACATCCCACTGGGCCAATTTCATCGAATGTTGAGAAATTGCACAAAGGACGGCGACTTCATGTCCCAATTACAGTTACTTGAGTTAAAATTCAAGGACAAGGGATTTGACTCACGACTTGTCAAACAATCTCTTGACAAAGTTTCTGCTTTGGATAGATCTTCTCTTCTAGTACAATCTAGACTTAAGAGGAAAAGTACCACCAAGCATGTAAAAAGTCATATCCCAGAAACATCTATGTCCCTGAGGTTTATAACAAGTTTTAACCGATTTTCAAATACTATTGGCAGAATCCTAAACAAACATTGGGATATTTTAAAATGTGAACCCCATTTGGGGTCACATTTACCTAATAAGGCGTCAATAGTATTTAGGAAAGCCAGAAATATAAAAAACATTCTGGCACCAACCAAAATCAAAAATAGTAATCCGTCTGCTTTGTCTTGTTTGAGGCCTGTTGGTAACCACAGGTGTGGCAGATCATGCTGCATCACCTGTGGGCATCTATCAACATCTGACCAGTTTGTCTCTTTTGTCAGGGGTAACACACACAGGGCCTTATTCAGAAAGCCTCGATAAGGCACTTATCACCCAAAATGGGTACTCGTATTCAGATAGCCTCGATAAGTGCTCGATCACGGCCTGTATCGACGCAAAATTTTATCACCATCCGAAATTCGCCGACTGAGCAGCAATCAGCCGCTTATCGACCATTTTCGGATGGTTGATAAACTTGCGCGATTCAGAGACCCGCGAGTTGGCTGTCGCGGCCTATCGCAGCCCATCGCAGCCCATCGCAGCCCATCGCAGCCCTAAACGGCGTTTTTCTCCCCAAATCCAATTCACCACAAAATTTTTGGTCAATTGGTGGGGAGATGCCTCGATGAGTAGCGATGTGTCAGCACTTAGAAAAAATAAGACCCCTTTCCTGCCTCGGATTGATGCCGGGGGTCTCCGGAGCTGATAGCCATTAATAGCAGCTCCAGACCCACCCGGCATGCATCCGAGGCAGGAAACATGCATGTACAGCAACTTCATTACCTTAGCGGCTAACCGCTAAGGCAATGAAGGGGTTAAACAACCGTGCCAGGCTTACTGTAAGAAAAATACAATACAATACTGTAGCTAGCAGGGGTGGGTGAAGAGGGAATTTGGCGGCCATCTTGGGTGGGGAAAACCCCCTGGGAAATCTCTGATTCTTGTCCTCCCCACACCCCTTTATGTATGACCAGATGTGTCTAGAGGGGGTGGGGGTTCCCGCTGTAGCCAGGCTGTCTTAAAGAGGTTTCCGTTCAAAGATTGGGAGTGGGGGTAGAGGGTTTCACGCTTCTATGCAGGTGCTTTGTAGGGTATGGGAGAAAAATGGCCACTCTTCCCTCTCTTGGGGCTCCCTCAGTAGTTGTTCCTAGTAGCCCCCACCAGCTGGCAGTTCTTCCCAGTGACAGCGCAAGGGTCTCCGATCGGCAGCATCCCCACACCGCACTCGGCCCCTCCGGAGTTGTCAGCTTTGAGCCATTGGAGGTAACTTGCACCACCGCTAGCAGCTCCGTGCTCACATCCCCGCCTCTCTCGCGTTCGCCGCTCTCACCCTACCACCAGCTCCGCACCGGTCCTGTGGGAGCTTGTCCATGCCAAGACCTTGACCGCCTCTGTTCTCGGCCTTCTCGAATTAGTAGGGCCGCGCTATTCCGGCGGCCATCTTGGGCGACAGGAAGGGAGCTGGATGCAGGGATGCCTTGATTTTTAGGGATGACAGGTCGGGTGCTGGATAGCCCCACGGATGGATGGAAGGTGCGCAGCTGTTGTGGAGGTCCAAGCCTCCGAGATCAGTGCAGTTCAGGATACTTTATTATATATTTTAACTACGTTTTGTGCCTCTATTGGCTCAGGGACTGAGGAGCTGAGCAGAGCTGCGACCACATATCTCCGTGTCCTGACCACACCCCTCTTTTTTTTTTAAGGATGTGACGTCATCTCCAATGGAGGTACATCACATCCTTAAACCAACATGGCTCATATCACATGGTATTACAGCCAATGGGATTGAAGACAATCCCATTGGTTCCTGTACCATGTGATATGTTTCATTTGTTAAACAGGATGTGACATCACCACTTTAAGGGATGATATCACATCCTTTTAACAAATGGAACATATCGCATGGTACAGGAACTAATGGGATGGTTTTCAATCCCATTAGCTGTAATACGATGTGATATGAGGAATGTGGTTTTAAGGATGTGCAGTACCTCCCTTGGAGATGACATCACATCCTTAAAAAAAAAAAGCTGGTCACCTGATACAGCGTCCAATCGGACTGGAGTTGTACCTTCTGACCTTAAAATGTGACGTCACAGGCCTTATAAAAGGCCTGTTCCATCTCATTTTAGCGCAAGAAGACGACGAGGCAACTTCCGTTGCTTGATTTACCATGGCGAATGGACTGAAAGAAAAGAAGATAGAAGAAAAGAATGACTGAAGAAGATAGAAGAAGGTGAAAGAAAATTAAATAAAGAAGATTTTTTTTACTTGATGCTGATCTTCAATGAGGATTGATGCGGATTGCAGTGGATGACATCGCGGGTCGAGAGCTTCCTGATACGCTGGGATTCAAAGGGGAAAGTCTTCTAAAGGTAAGATACATTTTGAATGTACTGCTGCGGCCGAGTTTATTTGAGCATTTGCCCGGTCTCGGCCGCAGCAGTAACCAGGCGCGCGCCGGGATATGCCTGGCGCGCGCCGAAGCCGCGGAGGAGCACCCTCCGCTCGGGGCGCTTTCCCTCCGCTCGCCAGGTCCGCCGGGTCCCCCGGAACCCCCTGCCGCCGTCCCCCACATCGCGGGACACCAGGGCTCCCTCGGGGAGCCCTGGACGCGCGTGCAGGGGGCGCAGGCACCCAATGACGCTTGACCGCGCGTCGATGACGCGCGGCACGCCGATGACGCGCGGCACGCCGAGGGAGTGCGGCTAGCATGCCGGGGCATCCCCAGGCTTGCGGAGCTAGCCGCACTCAAATAAAATGTGCCGCCTCTGTATGTAACTGTACTTTTTCAGGTTTTTTTATTGTATTTATTTATTTTTATGTATTTTATTGCCCATTGACAACTAATGTATTAATCTGTGCCCCTTTATGGTACAGATAAATACAGTGACAGGCAATGCATTTTTTGGCAAATGCTTGTTTTGAATTGATTGTTTATTATTTTCACTAAATTGTTTGGTATTTGGATGGCTTGCAAAAGAAAAAATATTGAGGTGAGGTCCCCCAATTAGCTAGAGCTACAGAGCATTAACCCACTCATGAAAAAATGAGAATAACTCACTGCAAACAGGATCACATAATGTCCTTAATACATGCTTGGAGCTGTAAGCATTAACCCCTAGATGGAACACGGTCTGACAGGGATGAAGAGGTTGTATGGGGGAAGTCCTGGGACCCTCTCAGACCTCTCATAAACATCCAAGAACAAAATAAACCAGTGAACCTGGGGCAGCTCCCATTAAGCAGTAATGTACTCACATATATCCATGTGTTTCCGGGTCTGTGTGCTCCTTTGCTGAGTGCAGACGAAACGAAATCACCTTGTACCGATGGGGAGAGGTGAATCAGCGGGCACTACAATGCAGGAAAAACTGCTGAGGCTGGACTGTGCTATAAAATATTTCCTTTATTCAGACATGGATAAAAAACAAGAGGAGGGGAAACATACCCCTGCACCTCTAACGCGTTTCACCCGACGATTGGGCTTTTTCAAAGAGTAACATTACCCGTGCGTGAGACACTGAAATACCGGAAGTAAACCGGACGTGACGTCACTCAGCCAATGAAATGCAAGTATACAGTACTGCAAATGGTATGATGGGAACCTGCATTCATGGTTGATGTGCGCTCGCGCGAGATACACAGGCATCAGTGTCATGCGCAATGGAAACTAAAAGGTTAAAAACAAAGAGTATTCAGTTTGAAATCCATTATAACCATAATTGCAGTTGGTTTTGGTTAATCTAAAACCGCAAGTCCCAAACATAAAGTGACATACATGTGATAGTATATACATAAGGATGTTCACTAATTGATTTGCTTTTGTAACTGCGGATAGCAAACATATGATTGCAATAATAAATTAAAAACAAGTAAAGTCAAGGTTTAATTGTAGATATTTCCAATACATTAATATCTAAGTTCTTAACTTCCATATATATATAGTGCATATTTCATAAGTGCAATAGAATCATATTTAAATTCTAATAGAAAATAGTAATGACAATAACACCAGTGCAACTTATATTCTATGTTAATGCAATTATAACAATAAATTCCAAACAATTCTTTCATGAAGCTGTGATCTATTTATATTCCAAAAAATGTTTAGATCATAATATACATATATATGCATTCCCCCCCCCTCCCTCTCCCCTCGCCACCCTATTCCATTCTTTCCCTTGAGAACACATTGGTAAATGAGGTCTTCAGTGTTCATATTGGTGTTGTATATTATGATCTAAACATTTTTTGGTATATAAATAGATCACAGCTTCATGAAAGAATTGTTTGGAATTTATTGTTATAATTGCATTAACATAGAATATAAGTTGCACTGGTGTTATTGTCATTACTATTTTGTATTAGAATTTAAATATGATTCTATTGCACTTATGAAATATGCACTATATATATATGGAAGTTAAGAACTTAGATATTAATGTATTGGAAATATCTACAATTAACCCTTGACTTTACTTGTTTTTAATTTATTATTGCGATCATATGTTTGCTATCCGCAGTTACAAAAGCAAATCAATTAGTGAACATCCTTATGTATATACTATCACATGTATGTCACTTTATGTTTGGGACATGCGGTTTTAGATTAACCAAAACCAACTGCAATTATGGTTATAATGGATTGCAAACTGAATACTCTTTGTTTTTAACCTATTAGTTTCCATTGCGCATGACACTGATGCCTGTGTATCTCGCGCGAGCGCACATCAACCATGAATGCAGGTTCCCATCATACCATCTGCGGTCTACTTGCATTTCATTGGCTGAGTGACGTCACGTCCGGTTTACTTCCGGTATTTCAGTGTCTCATGCACGGGTAATGTTACTCTTTGAAAAAGCCCAATCGTCGGGTGAAACGCCTTAGAGGTGCAGGGTTATGTTTCCCCTCCTCTTGTTTTTTATCCATGTCTGAATAAAGGAAATATTTTATAGCACAGTCCAGCCTCAGCAGTTTTTCCTGCATCGTAGTGCCCGCTGATTCACCTCTCCCCATCGGTACAAGGTGATTTCGTTTTGGATGGCTTGCTTTTATTACATTTTAGGATTGGTTAGCAATTTTATATCTTAAATTGTTTTGTTGGTTAGGTGTTTATTTAATTGTATTCTAGTATTTTGTGATACAATAATTTTAATTATTTTACGGTTTTTGTGCTAGGATAATTTTATTGATGTGTAATTGAGGCTTTGTAGTTTTTTTTATTCTTGTGTGTTTAGGTGCTTGTTTATTTATTTTATTGTTGTGTATTATTGGACTTGAAGATTTTTTTTTAGGTTGGCCATCGACTGCTATAGTATCTTATCATGCCCATAGTATATGGGTATGATGTACCACTGTGCCAATCAATGGGTAGAGGGTGGGGGTACTTGTGCCGGGGTGGGTGGTTAGGCCTCCCGGTGGGTAGCGTGGGAGGGTGGGTTAACCCCTTAATTTCTATAGTGGTTATTAACCGCTTGTAACGGTTATGCTCACCACAAACCTGGACCGGACCACGCGGCTGAGGTGGGGATAGACATACACCGACCGTAGACGATGAAGCCAGTTCCGGGTTGCAAAATCCATGATCAAACATAGCGGGTCAGGACTGGAGAAGGCAGGAGAATCAGTGGACAAGCCAGGGTCAGGATTAGAGAGGGCTGGGTAAACGATATCCATGCTGGGGTTCGGCAACAGGACGCTTGAGCGAAGGTGCTTCAACGTAGAAAGGAACAGGGGATCCAGTGGTTCAGCACAAAACAGCACTCCCTAGCTGGGTACAGCTGTGAGCAGTGGAGGCTTCTGGAAGCAGGAGATTGCAGATAGGTAACAGGAACACCGATGCTAGCCTCTGCAAGGAGAATATGCAGCAGGTAACAGGAACACCAATGCAGGCCTCTGCAGGAGGGATATGCAGGAGTAACTGCGGAGGCGCAGCGAAATCTGCCCCTAACTAAGACAAATGGCAAGAAGGCCAAGGCAGGCCAAACAGAGGTGCTGTGGCAAGCACAGTTACTAGAAAGTCTATGTTCAGCAACCTCCTGGTGGGCGGGGCAGGAGTTAAATAGACCAGGCCGCAAATGAGGCAGAGCTGCATAGGAGTCAGCAAGAAGCAGGCTGTAGTCTAATTGCAGGAGCAGATGATTGTTGATTGCAGGTTCAAGGGGGAGTTGTCTAGAAGCTGCATACTGTATTTCTGTAAGGAAAAGGTTTCAGCAAAACCCATGAGCGGATTCCTTACAGTACCCCCCTCTTCAGGATCGAACTCCGAGCGATCCACAATAGACTTGGGGAACTTAGAATTGTTTCTGAACTGTCTTAGGCAGGAAGTTGGCCCGTAATCCAGCAGTTCATTGGCGAGTACCATCTTTACACAGAGTATGGTGGTACTGCAATTCTTGACATGCAGAAAGAATCACAAAAATATTTGGAAGTCCAGAGCTGTGGAAAAACAGGAGAGTCCAGAACAGGGATGTCAGAAGGGCACAAGCCAGGTCCCCGGTCACCAGTAATAGTCCCAGAGTACAAGACAAGACACACTGATTGTTGGTCAGATGTAGCAGAGAGACATTCTGGAAGAGCAATAGTTTTGCTCAAATAAGCAGGTACAGTAGGAGTTTGAGAGAATCTTTTGCTCCAAAAGAAATCCGGTCACTGAGTAGCAAGGGCAGAGGGCGGGAGGGTTCACAAAAAGATAATGATGCAGTTCCTTTGTTAATGTCCAAGCCCATTAGCCCTAGCAAGTAGAATGTGCCGGTAAAAGTGTTTATGTAGTTCTCTGCCATGGTACTGGCAATCAATATGAGGCCAGCTTCCCCGGGCATATGGGGTTTGGAGAGGATCAGGTCCAAAGTCTGGGCATCAGCAGAGGAGGCAGTAGGCACCAGGGAACAAGCAGAGAAAAGCATGCCCGTACCCACAGTGGGGGCACAAGAAGCAGGGACGGGCACCCCGGGCAAGGCAAGAAAGTTCAATGGTGGTATTTCAATCTTTGACAATGCCAACAAGGAGTCCAGAGTGAACACATCAGGCACCACACAGGAACCCGCGGATTTAGAATCTGCTTGAAAAGTAAGAGAGCTTGGATCAATACAGATTTTATCCAGTACAGCAGGAAGTTGGGTGAACGGTAAGCCTGACTTAGGAACGGAAGTTTGGAGTTAGAACTGGGCACTTCAGGCACAGAGGAAGAATCAAGACAACACAAACTTGACTTAGGAGTGGAAGTCCCAGACTCATTGCCTTCACCTGAATATCTCCATTTTGAACACAGAGTCCTATGAATCAGTAGATACATTCGGTACTAAAGAAACCTCTCTAGGAGGTAACCCTGAGTTTGCAGCAGTAGTTATGAAGTCAGTAGCGGATACCTCAAATACTTTGAGAGACACAGTGAAGTATAAATCCATTTTGAACACACGGTCCTTTGAATCAGTAGATACATTCTGTACTGTAGAAACCTCCCTGGGAGGTAACCCTTAGTTTACCCCTTAGTTTACAGTAGCAGTCATGCAGTCTGTAGCGGATACCTCAAATACTGTGGACGAGTCAGAGACAGACAGTATTGTCTGAGGAGTGGGAATCCTGGATTCAGAGGTTTCATGAGGTACTGTGGGGGGGATAGGGAGGGAAGAACTATTCTTTGCTGTGGGAATTATAGAATCATCCATGGGTATAACAGGACCTGCAGAACAGTCAGTGAAGGACATGTTTGTTCCGGAAATTGATATCTGAGAAGCAGCAGTGGTCACAACAGGCACAGGACAGGAATCAGAAAAAGATACACTGGTCTCTGGAGTGGGTATTTGAGAAACGGCAAAGGCTAGACTGGGTACTTCAATAGAATCAGAGAAATTTGTGCTTGTCTCTGAAGTGAAAGCTAGAGGTTCAGCAAAAGGGGGACCAATAACAGTAGGAGTCTAAGGAAAAAGGCTTGGAGTCAAAGGCAGAAATCTCAAATGTCTGAGGGGCAGCAGTGACTGCACTTGGTACTTACAGAAAGGTGCATAGGTCTCTGAAAAGGGCGTGTGAGAGTTTCTGCTAGGTACTGCAACAAGATTAAGAAACTTTGACAAAGATAACATTGACTCTGAAACTGGAGCTTTAGATGCAGTGTCAGGAAACTCAGACATACTGTATCAGAGAGGGTACTCTTTAAAGCAGGGGTTTTAACACTAGTGATAGGCAAATCACATACTACAGGGGAGTCAGAGACAGGGAAACCTGTCTTTACATCAAGAGTGTTAGCAGTAGCACAAGTTAACACAGGAAGTGCTGGAGAATCCCTAGATGCAGTGACAGGGAGCTCAGGTTTTTCAAGGGAATCAGAGACAAATAAGCTGATCTCTGAAGTGGTAGATTGAGAAGTGACAACAGGGGAACCACTAGCTGTGGGGGGCTCTAAAGAAAAAGATTTAGAGATGAAGGCAGGAATTTCAAATGACTGAAAAACAGAAGTGGTCACCCTAGGAGTAGCAGAGTGTTTAGCGAAAGGGAATTTAGCATACTGGCTGATGGCTAGGGCGAGAGCTCTTCCAACTCGGGCCTGCATTTCGGGAAAGGTCTCAGGGGCCCTAGTAGCAGGGGCCTTAGGGTCAGTCACGGGGAGCTCAGACAGGCAAGAAAATCAGAGAGAGTAGAATGTGCCCTGAAACCTAGGGTTTTGGAATTAGTAGGGGTTAATGCAGGCACTTCATGAGAGATAGAAAAAGGGGGTTTAGTAGGGAGATTTTCAGCGCTGAAAGACTGTGACAGGGCAGTGTGGCTGTCCCGAGGGCGATCCATCTGCCCCACGCTCTGTTGTGAGAGTGTAAACCATCTTCCAGACTGGGTTGTTTTTTCCCACAGGGTCAGGTTTTCAGGCCGGGACAGGTTTTCAGACAGGGACCGGTTTTCAGAAAGGGGCAGTCTTTCAGACAGGGCCAAGTTTTCAGACTGGGACAGATTTTCAGACTGGGACAGATTTTCAGACTGGGACAGATTTTCAGAGAGGGACTGGCTTAACCCCACCTCAGCGGGGTCCAGTTTGTTGGGCTGAACATAATGTAACGGTTATGCTCACCACAAACCTAGACCGGACCGCGGGGCTGAGATGGGGATAGATATACACAGACCGTAGACCACAAAGCCGGATCCGGGTTGCAAAATCCATGATCAAACATAGCCGGGTCAGGACTGGAGAATTGTATGTCTTTATTTATATAGCGCCATTAATGTACATAGCGCTTCACAGCAGTAATACTGCACCGACACACTTTATTCGAGCAAATACCCAGTATGTACCTGGCAGATACCTGGAATGCGCCGCTCCTCACCTCTGACAAGCCCCGTTGCGTTTGCCTTCCCAGCCTGGGTTCATGCCTGGCTGACGGGCGGCTGATCTGTTAAATGATAATGATTAGGATTTAATAGGCTGCAATGCTTCGCGTGTCTACCAGATGGCATAAATTCATGAATTGTAATGCAGTATATATATATATACTGTGCAGTATTGCAGCCAGCGGGAATAAAATGCTTCAATCCCTGCCTGGAAAATAACCCAATGCACTCGGGCAGAAAACAGTCACAAACCTCAATACACCCGGGTATACCCGAATTCGTGGGACTAGCCGAGCTCGAATAAAGTGTGTCGCCAGTGTACATGTGGTAATCCAATAAATAACAGATAATATAAATAACAGATCATGGGAATAAGTGCTTTAGACATTAAGGAAAAGGAGTCCCTGCTCCGAGGAGCTTACAGTCTAATTAGAAGACAGGAGAAGGCAGGAGAATCCGTGGACAAGCCAGGGTCAGGATTTGACAAGGCTGGGTAAATGATATCCATGCTTGGGTTCGGCAACAGGATGCTTGAGCGAAGGCGCTTCAACGTAGAAAGGAACAGGAACAGGGGATCCTGTGCTTCAGCACAAAACAGCACTCCCTAGCCGGGAACAGCCGTGAGTAGTGGAGGCTACTGGAAGCAGGAGATTGCAGCAGGTAACAGGAACACCGATGCAGGCCTCTGCAGGAGGGATATGCAGATACAGTAGGTAACAGGAACAGCGATGCAAGCCTCTGCAAGGAGAATATGCAGCAGGTAACAGGAACACTGATGCAGGCCTCTGCAGGAGGGATATGCAGGAGAAACCTCCGCGGCACGGCGGATTCTGCCCGTAACTAGGAGCAATGGCAAGAAGGCCAAGGCAGGCCAAACAGAGGTGCTGTGGCAAGCACAGTTACTAGAAAGTCTATGTTCAGCAACCTCCTGGTGGGCGGGGCAGGAGTTAAATAGAACAGGCAGCCAATGAGGCAGAGATGCATAGGAGGCAGCAAGAGGCAGGCTGCAGTCTAATTGCAGGAGCAGGTGATTGTTGATTGCAGGTTCAAGGGGGAGTTGTCTAGAAGCTGCATATTTCTGTAAGGAAAAGGTTTCAGCAAAACCCAGGAGCGGATTCCTTACACCACTAAGGTGATTAAGGAGAATATATAAGTATTTTACTGTGTATTTTTGTCATTTTGGCTGTAGCATGGGGCTTCTCTGTCGCTTGTTGTATACAATTGCCAAACTCAATAGCTCGCCTTTTTGACCCTTATATACATATATAATTTGTGGGGGCTCAGGAGTTCCCAAAAAGAGCTTGCTGGGGTTCTGTGTTGTTTTACTTATTTTCAGCTTTCTCAGCTGTTGGAGGTTAGTGGCCCCTCCTTCCCAGGTTTTAAGCCCACCCCTCCCCACTTCCCAAGTCAGCAGTTCCTTTTCATTTTACTGCATATAGATCCAATGTTGTTCTTTCTCCCTCCTAATAGAGGTAAATGAGAATTTTAATCCTAATAGAAGTATATTTGTATTTTATCTGGTAGTTAGGACCTGTGAACTGGGTCTGCCTTGTCATGGCTCACAGGCTTACAATGCTTTGGCCAAAGAGTTAAACTAAATGACCCTTTTTCAAGAGAATATATAAGTATTTTACTGTGTATTTTTGTCATATTGGATGTAGCATTGGGCATCTCTGTCGCTTGTTTGTATACTGTACCATGATAACTACACCGACAAAAATGGCGCCGTAACAGGCCAAGCAACACATTTTATGAAGGCTACTAGCATAGGCCCCTAAATGTTTTTAAAAATCACTTCTCAGTTTTTATTAAACATGGGACTGGAGCTAAGGCTCTTTTTAATGGTAGTTTTGGCAAAGTATATCATGACATTTCACTTATTATAAAGTAGTACGGCTCATAGAAAGGGACACCTTTGTAGATTTGATGTCTCTTATCTAAAAACCAAAATCAAACACTATACATAACCCCTACTTGTATGTTAGGAACAATATGTCAGGCCCAGAATGTGCACTCATGTTAAGCTTCCATTTTGTCTGGTCATAACTAGTTAAGATTCTGTAGTCAGCCTTTTGCTGAAATATAATTCCTAAATGCACTCAGTTTCTCTGCTAAATTGCATTTCCTTTCTTTCTGGTCAGGATATTACTAGATACTTTTGTGATGTCAATTTCCTGGTGTTTTAGTAGAATAGAATAGAATGGTTCTCTGCAAAAAGTCAAAATAGTGTAATATAGTTGCAAGGCTCAAGGTCTCTTTTGATAACAGACAATGAATAAGCTATGTATTTAGACAATTGCTTGTAATGAAAAGGACACGTCTCAAAAGTCACGCCACTAATATGTCCTGCCCCTAAATCACGCCTCTAATCAAAGCTACGCCCAAGACACACCTAGTATACGCCTATGTCACGCCTATGATACGCCTATGTTACGCCTCTAACCAATATCTTTTTTTTTTCTGTATAAAAATCATTACCCTATGAGTAATAAATTGACACAAAGGATTTGAAACCTGGCGTGCGTTACGTTTCATTTCGTTCGTCTTCCAGGCCTGATAAGGTTCATCAAAGATCGAAGATAACAGTTGCAGGGCGTGAAAGCTTCCCGGGGAAGTCTGCTGCAAAATGGTGCAGATGGTGTAGTATCCAGTCACAAGGCTTCAGTGTACCTGGCAGAGGAAAAGTTCCTCTCGGTTCTGAAGCATAGGTGAGGAAATTAGGTCTTCCTTCAGTTTTGGTGTCTAGAAGTGGGAAATTCACAGAGGTGATGAGTATATATGTAAATTTTTATATATGATGCTTCACCCCCTCTGGGAATTTAAAAAGACCTAAATTATGCTGGTTAGAGTCCAGATAATTTATGAATTGTGACTGAAGATTGGGTTAGAGTCCCTTTAGACACAATTTTTGGTTAGAGTCCAGTAAATTTTGTGCACGACTGGACTGTTATCTCTGATCTAGCTGAACGACCATTGTATATTGTGTAAGTATAAATATTGCAATTATGTGTCATAATTTAGCTGTTTTTCTTTAAGCTACTAATGGGTGCTTGCATGAGTAAGAATGACTCTGGACGGAAGCCTAGGAATGTACAATTTTTAAATGCGAGTGTAAATCTGGTTGGATTCCTGAGGAATTTGTTGCTCAGACAGCTAGTCATTACCCGTTTGTCGAATATGCAGAAGGTTGTTATCGGCATGAAAATAAGGCAATGTATTTACAAGGCAGAGGGCAGAATAGACGGAGATCTTATGCTGGTCCCAGAAATCAATCAGGGAGAATAGCTCAGAATAATGGTGTATGTATTAATTGTGGTGGTTTTGGTCATTGGCAGAGAGTGTGCCACTATCAGGCAGAAGCAGGGAAGTGCTGCTTTGCCCGTGGGGGCTCAGAGTGAAAGTCTCTGTAAAAAAAAAACAAAAAAAACACTGCTACTTTATGTAAAGCTTGTTTGTAACCCTAATGAATTTTTTCCTGAATGATTTTTTGTGTGAAAGACACTGTGTGGTCATGCTGATTAACATCTGTACAAAAATATGAATATTAGTTGCTCATGATGAAATCTAAATTTTAAAAGGTTTTAAAAAGGTGTACACCGAATAAGGGAGAAATATCTCACAACGGAAGGGGAGTATATTCAGCTCGGTCCCTGGTTATAGTTTGAAAGGTTTATTCGTCCTGGCCAGGCGGATACTTTTTAAACCGGACACATTTCTTTTCGTTTGTGGTATTTCTATCTTAATAAAAGGAGGGGCACAGCCTCTCCCTTACAGTTTAAAGAATGCGAAGCATTCACATCAGGAAAAAAATCATCAGGGTTACAAACAAGCTTTACATAAAGTAAACTGAAGGAAGACCTAATTTCCTCACCTATGCTTCAGAACCGAGAGGAACTTTTCCTCTGCCAGGTACACTGAAGCCTTGTGACTGGATACTACACCATCTGCACCATTTTGCAGCAGACTTCCCCGGGAAGCTTTCACGCCCTGCAACTGTTATCTTCGATCTTTGATGAACCTTATCAAGCCTGGAAGACGAACGAAATGAAACGTAACGCACGCCAGGTTTCAAATCCTTTGTGTCAATTTATTACTCATAGGGTAATGATTTTTATACAGAAAAAAAAAAGATATTGGTTAGAGGCGTAACATAGGCGTATCATAGGCGTGACATAGGCGTATACTAGGTGTGTCTTGGGCGTAGCTTTGATTAGAGGCGTGATTTAGGGGCAGGACATATTAGTGGCGTGACTTTTGAGACGTGTCCTTTTCAATACAAGCAATTGTCTAAATACTGCACCGACACACTTTATTCGAGCAAATACCCAGTATGTACCTGGCAGATACCTGGAATGCACCGCTCCTCACCTCTGACAAGCCCCGTTGCGTTTGCCTTCCCAGCCTGGGTTCATGCCTGGCTGACGGGCGGCTGATCTGTTAAATGATAATGATTAGGATTTAATAGGCTGCAATGCTTCGCGTGTCTACCAGATGGCATAAATTCATGAATTGTAATGCAGTATATATATATATACTGTGCAGTATTGCAGCCAGCGGGAATAAAATGCTTCAATCCCTGCCTGAAAATACCTCAATGCACTCGGGCAGAAAACAGTCACAAACCTCAATACACCCGGGTATACCCGAATTCGTGGGACTAGCCAAGCTCGAATAAAGTGTGTCGCCAGTGTACATAGCTTATTCATTGTCTGTTATCAAAAGAGACCTTGAGTCTTGCAACTATATTACACTATTTTGACTTTTTGCAGAGAACCATTCTATTCTATTCTACTAAAACACCAGGAAATTGACATCACAAAAGTATCTAGTAATATCCTGACCAGAAAGAAAGGAAATGCAATTTAGCAGAGAAACTGAGTGCATTTAGGAATTATATTTCAGCAAAAGGCTGACTACAGAATCTTAACTAGTTATGACCAGACAAAATGGAAGCTTAACATGAGTGCACATCTGGGCCTGACATATTGGTCGTAACAATCTGAATATATTATATATAATATATATATATATCAGAGTGAAAGTCTCTGTAAAAAAAAACAAAAAAAAACCACCGCTACTTTAACCCTGATGAATTTTTTCCTGAATGATTTCTTGTGTGAAAGACACTGTGTGGTCATGCTGATTAACATCTGTACAAAAATATGAATATTAGTTGCTCATGATGAAATCTAAATTTTAAAAGGTTTTAAAAAGGTGTACACCGAATAAGGGAGACATACCTCACAACGGAAAGGGAGTATATTCAGCTCGGTCCCTGGTTATAGTTTGAAAGGTTTATTCGTCCTGGCCAGGTGGATACATTTTAAACCGGACACATTTCTTTTCGTTTGTGGTATTTCTATTTTAATAAAAGGAAGGGCACAGCCTCTCCCTTACAGTTTAAAGAATGCGAAGCATTCACATTAAAATTAACTAGCTGTGCTTAAGCAGTTTATTCATGAGTAAAAAAGTAATGTAGAACTGTCTTCTTTTCCGTAAAGCAGTAAGATAACACATTTCAATTTTATTTCTACAGGATTAAGATGTTTTTGTTTCAAATGCTTGTAAGAGCTCATAAGCACTGTTTGAATTAATATATTGTATTATATATGTATATAACGCCATTAATGTACATAGCGCTTCAAAAGGAGGGTGTCCGTGGTGTGAGCGGAGTGTGATGATATCTGCCTTTAGCAGCATGGAGGTCAGTTATTTTAGCAAGAATTGTCTCCGTTAAATAAGCAGTGTAGAAGCCATACAAGACAGGTAGGGTCAAGCTTGCTGTTTTTTTAGTCATGGTATAACTGTTGCATGTTTGAAGATATTTTGTTTAGTTTAAAAGAGGGCATAGTTAAAACGGGATAGCAATTGTATTGATGGAAGTTTGCAGGAGTATGAGATTTCTTGCAGAAGGCATTCAGGTGAATGAATGAAAGAATGTTGCATGCTCTTGTAGGCATAGACTTGGTGTTTATAAGTAATTTGAAATATTCCCGTTATTTAATTTTTTGAAAGACCATACAAAATGCAGTTTTAGGACAGCGTGGAAAGCTTCATATTTAACATTAAACTAATGTTACAATCCCCTGCGTGAGGATTAATCCAGCAGTTAATATGAACTAGACACTGAAACCCATTTTCTGTTATCTGTACTGTGAAATTTCTGGCTGTTTTCCCAGAAAGAAAGAAAAAAAAAGAAAAAAAAGCGCTTTGAAAATTATTATTTTTTTCTTTTTAAACTCAGAGTGTCTTTTAAAGTGAATGCTGGCCATGTGCTCAGCACTTTGCAAAGAGTTCAAAATTATTTGTCTATTTTAAAAGGAAATCTTTTGTTTAGGATTTCAGGATTTTTTCTTATATTGTAAATGCCACAGTTGTTAAAAGACCTACTGCAGGCTTTTTCTTTTAACACAAGCAGTAAATATTTTTATAGTCACAACGCATACAAATCTATTTACCAGTTTAATTTTGCTATATATCAAAGCAACCTGTTTTCATAATTTTTTTGTATTTTTGTTCACATATATAGATAATATATGAACAAAAGAGGGGAGATACATACATAGGTTATTGAATTTATTATAGCAATGTTAACTCCAAGGGCTCTTGCAGTAATAAAAAGTTGCTGCCTATACTATTAACAGGGCTGACAGGCCCCTGGTAAATAATAATACCTTTGCAGATGTCACAGCAAAGCAGGTAGCAAGCCGTCCCTATGTTGAGGGATATATGATATGTGCCAAATTTATAATTTTGTAACCATTTATTTGTTTTTGGGTATGTCCTGGAAATAGAGTTAAAGGACAGGGGATATATAGTTGCATAAGTGAACAGGGTATATATTATATACAAGGCATTTCACATTTTTAGCAGAATAGTTACAGTGGAGTGCTTGAGGTGAAAGCCAGGAGTGACTGTGGGTGTGGGACAATAGCCATGAGTGCAGGCTGTTGGGATGCTTGATTTGTGGGGCGAGTTTTAAGGTTAGTTAGTATTAAATGACAAAAAGGTTGACACCATTTGCATCAGAGAAAATGGCAGATGGCAGTTAGGTACTGTATGAATGAGAGTAAGTGTGTATTGGGAGAAGAGAGATTGATTTGTAGTTTGAGACAGTATTTTTGTCCCCATTTTTGAAGATTGGGACAACTCTAGCAGTTTTCCAGGTCTTAGGGCTATGGCCTGCAGACAGGATAGAATTGATTATGGAAGCAATTGGTTTGGCAAAGGCTGAGGTACCAAGTTTTAGGAACTTTGATTGTAGCAAAGTCAAGTCCATATTGGTTGCTTAGTTTAAAATTTGAGGAGCGTTAATAGGGAATATCTCTGTTTAATATTGTGGATGCTAATAATAGTAGTAACCATATTAATACAAGAATTTATTTCTAGGTATAAATTCTCTCCCTATGAGACACTTATGGGATGAGTTATGACTATCAGTAGTTCAAAGTAACTAATTAAGGACCATGTTTTTGGTAATAAAACAATTAATAAGTATTGCATGCAACTAATATAAATTTTTGAGTCTTTCTAGGCACAGGTTAAAGCTGAAAGTGCACTTACGCAAGATGGATTAATGGTCAAGCATTTTCTACGCAAGCACGCTCTTCATCCCAGATGAAAAGGCCATTTAAATGCTACTCATCACCAGCATTGCAGTAAAAATTTCTTATCATCATGGATACACATCACGCACGTCAAAATAGTGCCAGCCTAGGCACAAACAGCTAATAAAGACAAAGACACAGCGCCTGCAAATAAGTATTTTGATGGACACAATACTCTCTGACCACTAATCATCAAGGGAGAAAGGTCATAGGCAAAAATGTCCAGGCCTCAACACACGAACCTTGAACTTTTAATTTTTACAGGTTTTTATTATTTTTCAGTTACAATTTATGCTCCATTATGTTTGTGTAAGTGGCGTCCCATAAGGATGACAAAATAGTATAAGGTATTATTTGTTTAACTTTGTTTATTTTGTTTGGATTTCTAGGTTAATAGAATCTCCCTGCAGAATGATATCCCGGTGGGAGAATGCTTTATCAGTCAAACACACGGTTATGTTAATTGCTCACAGGTAGAGTTAGAAACAGAAGAGATGCACCCAATACACAAGTGCTAAAAAGTAGTCTATGGGAAGAATAAGTTTCAGGGAATTTATTCCCAAATGTAGGAGTTGGGTTACTGTATGACAGGTTTACAGGGATATCCTAAATCATACAACCACAGACATTTACTCACTTAACCAAGAATAGGTTTAGTTTAAATTAATGACCCCGCAGAATAAAATAGCTCTAGACTATACTTTAGCCTCAAAAGGAGGGGCATGTATGCGCCCTAGTTAAAGCGCAATGTTGTGTATTTATCCAGGATTTAGGGACCATGGGGACTTGGTGGTTGGATTGATTTGCTTTGAGCGAAGCTAGCGAATGTTTTTGTATGTGTGTGTTTGTCCTACTCATTGCTCTCTATGTATTAAGTACAGCAAAACTCTGATCCAGAAGTGCGTTGCAACCCCCACCGACGCTATGCCTCTCTGCGGTGATGATGTCGCCAGTCCCCCAGAAGAAGAGACCAAAGAAGAAATCAACTTGGCTGATATAATGGCCGGAAAAGAAAGGAATGACGTTATTCACAACTTGGACATCTTGGTCCATCAGTACTATGAAACGGTTAACTGTTCTGTTCTTTAAATAGACTGTCTCTTAAGGATATGGGGGCACTGAGAAGACTGGATATGAGGAAGGTGGGAGGTCACAAAGGGACGTGAGTCAACCACAAGGAAAGGATCACAAGTCAGCCATTTTGACCATAGCAGCCATCTTGGTCCGTTTTGCCATTCTGAGTAAATGCAGTATGAAAGATGTGTGCAAGAAGAATGTTTGTGCAGTCGCTCTTAGCAGAAATTAGCCCCCACCAATTCTCACAAATAGCTGACCCTTAGATTATGTGACATATTCTAATCTATAGAAATATTTAATGATATATATATATATATATATCTCTATTGGTTGTGTGGCATGTGGGCCACTAAGATTTTACCCTGAAATCACACTGCCCTTTGTTATCTGGGTTTCATTCTTCCCACTTTCTATGTATCTGACACGTTACCCCAAGGGAAGCTGAGAAATCGAAAAGATCTGACCAGGACCATTAGTCCAACCCGCATTGCAGCTGGGGTTTTTATACCTAGTTTAGGTGTTCTGGATCTCTATTCTAAATTAAGTGATGTTATGGTAAATATTAATGATGCTCTTAATCAGACAAGTGATGCTATTATCCGTCTGACTAATGAACAAGAGCAGATCCGAACAGTATTATTACAGAATAGAATGGCTCTTGATTATCTGCTAGCCTCACAAGGAGGTGTTTGTAAACTTGTAGGACAGAAGTGCTGTGCCTATATTGAAGATGAGTCTGGCGCTATTCATGAAGATATGGATAAGTTACAGGAAATTCAGGCAAGGATGCGTAAGGAATCCTCAGGCTTTAGCTTAAATTGGATGTCAGGACTCACTAGTTGGATCGGAGAATTGGGTATGAAAATTCTCTATGGTTTTATTGTAGTGATTAGTATAATCGCAGCAATTTTTGTTATTTTTCACTGTGCTAAGTGTGCAATGCTTTCATTTGTCTCAAGGAAACCTTCAGTTTCATCTCACACCATGTATGCAACTAATAATTCATATGTGGCCATGAACAGAGTCTATGATACTATTGGTCGCCATAAGGCCATAGTCATAGAGAAGCGTACCTAGTAAGGGTATTTGTTCTTTTAGAGAACAAAAAGGAGGGGATTGTTAGGACCAATATGTCAGGCCCAGAATGTGCACTCATGTTAAGCTTCCATTTTGTCTGGTCATAACTAGTTAAGATTCTGTAGTCAGCCTTTTGCTGAAATATAATTCCTAAATGCACTCAGTTTCTCTGCTAAATTGCATTTCCTTTCTTTCTGGTCAGGATATTACTAGATACTTTTGTGATGTCAATTTCCTGGTGTTTTAGTAGAATAGAATAGAATGGTTCTCTGCAAAAAGTCAAAATAGAGTAATATAGTTGCAAGACTCAAGGTCTCTTTTGATAACAGACAATGAATAAGCTATGTATTTAGACAATTGCTTGTATTGAAAAGGACACGTCTCAAAAGTCACGCCACTAATATGTCCTGCCCCTAAATCACGCCTCTAATCAAAGCTACGCCCAAGACACACCTAGTATACGCCTATGTCACGCCTATGATACGCCTATGTTACGCCTCTAACCAATATCTTTTTTTTTTCTGTATAAAAATCATTACCCTATGAGTAATAAATTGAGACAAAGGATTTGAAACCTGGCGTGCGTTACGTTTCATTTCGTTCGTCTTCCAGGCCTGATAGGGTTCATCAAAGATCGAAGATAACATAGTCCGTATACATACTTTGTATACATACTTTATCATATATTCAATAAAAAGAGGGAAAAAACTAAACGCACTGACATTGGTCCACTAGTTTTAATTATGTGATGCCCACATTTGAACCACTACTTCAAGACACAAACAGAAGACTTTGCTTGTAATATTCGGCTACTGAATGCAAAGAGCTGAGTTAACAAGGCATTTTTATTTTCATTGTTAGTTAAAGGGGCAGTTTTCCATGCATGTTTATTGTTTTCTTTCTGACAGGTTTTGTTTCTCCATACTGTACAATGCAGTCTTGGTTTTCACCCCTCTAAGCGATTTCCCTGATCACAGAATTTTTTTATTTTTTTTTAATGTTTGCTTTAATTCTAAATCATTAACCCAAATCCAATATAATATGGCTCCTAAAGCTCTGTCACTTAGGCCAGGATTCACCAATCTGCCAGAAAAGTAAACAGCAGTTACCACCAGACTGAGGTGTGACACCCACATTGAAGCGAATCTGCCCCTACGTGACATTAGTAGACCTTATCTGAGAAGACCCAGATGAAACATTTTCTGATAAGACTTGTACGGAAAATAACTCTGTTCTGACTGGTGGAGTGGGGAAAGGGAGAGTAAACAGCATAAATTGCATTATGAAACTATACTGCAGGCTTTGAGTCTTTTTACAATTTTAAAGTTAGTCATGTTGGGTGAACTGTCCTTTAATGTACTTTTGATTAATGTGTAATCTGAGCCATGTTGATCTCCCAAACATGATCTGACCGTCCCTCAACCTTTTGTCTCTTTGGCAACTGGTTAGAGCTGTAAATTGTGCCAAACAGCTCAAGTGAACTTTGGATACTTTAACGATAATTTTTGGACAGTAGCCACTAATACCAATATATATACAACACACCACAGACAGAAGGGCTGGGTGCTTTAACTCAAGAGAACATGGATATTACGGTGCTCGGGACCATTGTCCTGGCTGTGGTGATATCCTGTATGCTAATCTATTCAACATGGAGTACAATGTATAGGAGGCGTAATCTCCCCCCAGGTCCAACTCCCCTACCTGTGATTGGAAACTTGCTGCAGATCAAAAGAGGGAGGATGGTGAAGTCGCTGATGGATGTAAGTCATTTACCTATATGTTTCCAGTTCTCATTTCAATTTTATTCGAAACAAAGCTAAAACGAGGAGGATAATGGGACTTTTGATTTTATATGAAGGGGACCCATGTTTGTGGTTATGAATCTTTTATTGCTGAGGGGGGTGGGAAGAAATTCTATGGAGACATATGATTTTTACCAAGGGGGATCCCATAAAAGCCTATGGGGACAAATCCTTCTTATAGAGGGGAATATCAGGAAGGTCCTTGGGACAAAACATTTTTTGTTGAAGGGGATCTTATGACATTCAAATCACTTCTAGACGAGTGGGATAACATAGAAAAAAAAAATTATAAAAAAAAAATATATATATGTGTGTGTGTATATATGTGTCCAGAAATGCACACAACATCCATATCCTAAAGACTGATGCTTATCCCATAGATATCCAAATGAACCAATATACCAGGTTTAACACTGGTAAAAAGAGACAGCACACCACACTTTGTAATACAATAATGATGTATTAAAACATACCGGCAACGCAATCAACGTTTCGGTCATCTGAGAGGGACCTTCTTCCAGGTTATGCAGTGCACAAATGACTAAAGCCTCCATTAAATACCCATTACCCAGTGCAATCACCTACTCACCACCAATGAGAGGGTCAGAAAGTGCCCAGTGGAGAGAGCTGCACAGAATTATTATGCAGAAGTCAAAACAAGCACCAAACACCACACTCCCACCCACTCACATAAATGCTGGCCAATCGAAAAGCAGTTTCACCTATCCACTCGGCACACTCATACCTGCTGTCATAGAAACAATAATCAAAAAAGCAGCTGCACATACACATCACATGTACAGTAGCAATAGCGTCCTTCTGTAGCCTAGGTAGCCTAGGCCACCGCACATGCGCAGGGTCAAACAAGTAAATAAACCATCGGCTCGACGCATATGTCCCATGAAACAAACCAGATAATGAGAGTTACTGCAATGAGAAGAAAAACACATGTCACCTTACCCAACTCTCACCCGCTCGAGCACTCATAGCCCATATAACCACGAGCACATGCAGATGTACCTCATGTAGCAACCACTGTTAGTTAATGATACTCAATACATTTCTAAATACAGGGTGCTAAAGCAAAGAGAAAAGAAACCAGCATAAACCACATGTGAAAAAGGTGGAAACACAAATATATAAAGAGTGAAAAATAAAAATAAGAACATGCGCAGTGAAAACATGGAAAAAATCAGTCAATAAACAGACATGCCAGGATAAAAAGAAAAAGGTCATAAGAAGCATCCCAGCTTCAGGTCCTCATTAACGCCACAAGGTGCCTGTGGCGATAGAGGGGTTTATTAGGCCATTAATAAAGGCATTATACCCGGCTGATTAACCCTAAATCGCATTGGGATTGAAGGGGTTAACTGTATGTGCACCACACTGATATGTTTTTCCCACACCATATTCCGTGTCCCCATTTTGCAGCTCATTCCCTAGCTGTAGTTATAGGAATGTTTGCAAACTGTGCCAATTGGTTTTGAGACACAAGAGGGAGCTGTGAGCGCTAAACCAAGCGCTGATTGAAGACGCGTGGCTATCAATGGGGGGCCGCGTTGAAAGTATAGGGTTCACTTTCTGAGCTTTCGACCTCGCAACCATTTTACATATTTGAGTAAGTGGTTTGCGGTCTAGCTGAAGTGGTTTCTGTCAAAATGTATCCGCTACCTTGTTAGCTTCATAACTTGAAAGAGGGAAAGTAAATTGACGTGAGAATTGGGTTAAACCGCAAAACCACATCATAGTCCGTTCAAATAAATAAGCTAACTCGCGAACGGAATAAGCTAGCACTCTAATTTTTGGAGTGCAGTGAGGGATAAAGAAACCATACACACACATATAAAGTTTATAGTAGTAGCACAAGCGAACATACTGTATTAATAAACTGTGTTATACTGTTGGTTTTAAATATGAAGGGAGGAAAACTTTTTTCTGCAAGCCCGGGAAAAATCCTTTGCCATGCAAATATGCTAAGGGTGAATGAACTGAGGGATTTCTCAACTCCGTGCTTGAAAGACACCCTGCAGAGAGGGTGCCTCAATGTGTATGTGAAGTCTGGAGTTGAAAAGCCTCAGCAATCCTAGGTGTTAGGAGGGCCGGGATATTGTGAGTGCCAGATACCGGTGTAAAGTATGGATACTTCACACTTGGTGGCCAAACCCCTGACTCATTGTTGCCAGGTAAGGGGCTGACCCTGGTATGCTATGGAGCTCAGGTGTGAAGTTGACACATGCTCTGTGCAGCCGGGAGGCAGCACCTGCCCTTTCTGCGAAGTACTGGAAAGTTGGGAATAGGTGGGGAAAATATTCCCACAGGCGGGATTGGGTGCATATGTTAAGTATAGGACCCTGAACCCTATAAAAATGCCTGCTGCCCAGTCCCAGTCAGATTCACCTGATTTGAAAAAGTTCCAGCGTCTGCGGTTCCGGTGTGAGGGGTTAATAATATTGTAACCAAGGATCATCACCCTCTTCTGGAATTCGTTAGAGCTAAGGGTTCCCAAACGAACAAACTTTTTCCTGTTGGCTGAGATATCAGGCTGGCAAGTTGCGTCCCATAGCCAGGAACTGCAACACAGATCGTTTTGCGTACCCACTTGCATGCGTCCATTGCAATCCGGGAAACCAAACGAACTGTGCAGGGTATTCCACTTATCGATTTCGATGACTACTGTCATGCGAAATGTCTGTTGATCACACAGTATGCCCTCACCCCTGAAGCATGCTTGGGGCAAGTAACGGACTGGGGAGAAGTACCCTTGAGAATCCTATGTGGACTATGGAGCTCGCATGGCTTTGCAGGGGTCCAAGTGGGTGGAGGGTTATGGGGTTACCAAGTTCCACACACTACTGGACTTGATGTTCCAAGAGCAGCTATTACAACAGCTTCCCTCGGACGTGAGGGCATGGGTTTTTGACCACAAACCAAAGACGCGTGTGGATGCTGCAAGGATGGCAGATGAGTATGTGGCTCAAATGAAGAAGGGAGCGGCTCCCAAAGATGTGGCCAGTCTGACCAAGGCAGTCAAAACCACCCCTCAATGGATCCACAAGCCAGCAGCAGAAGGCAACGCACCCAAAGCTGCAGAGTTTAGACACGAGAGGTGGTATTTTACTTGCAACAAGGTCGGACATCGCAGGCCAGACTGTCCAGACAAGGACCGGTCCGGGGTACCCCATCAGGGTCAACAATCACAAGCTGTGAGGCCGGTCAACCGTGTGCTACTGGCACACACAGAGGAACCAATCACAGCCCTGGAGCCACCCCACAGAGGGATGTCCACAGGAGAGCCTGTAATTGCCACCTCAGGACCAGCAGCGGAGACCATGGGACCTCAGGTTGCACCAGTCAGGATGCAAGTTACAATGCTTGAGGGAGGACCATGGTCAATCCAGGTTTCCCGGAACTTTTTGGATTGGGGTACCATACTTGGCATGAGGGAGGTGGGTGAGGGAGGTTGGGGTATTGCCTGGGCAATGACTTGGGGCCACGCCTGGCTGAAGCCTGACCATCCACCACTTCTCTAGAGAAGAAATCATCATTCGCATTTTCTTTTCCAGGTCTGTGCTGAATCTCAAACGAGAAGGGTTGGAGGGCCATATACCACCTAGCAATAGAGTCTTTCATACTATTTAACCACTTCAATGGCGCATGGTCTGTTACCAAAGGGAAATGGACTCCCTCCAGGTAATGCCTCAAGGTCTCAATTGCCCACTTTACTGCGGGGCACTCCTTCTCAATTACTGAGTAGTTTTTTTCCCTTGGGCACAATTTACTACTCAGAAAAATGATCGGATGTTCCACTCCCTCAAACTGTTGTGGGAGCACTGCCCCTAGCCCTATCTCTGATGCATCGGTTTGCACGATAAAAGGCTTATCGAAGTCTGGGCTTCTAAGGACTGCACCCTCTGATAGACACCTTTTTACCACCTCAAAGGCTCTTTGGAACTCCCTTGACCATACCACTTGTGTAGGGGCACACTTTTTTGTGAGGTCTGTTAGTGGGGCTGCAACTTTCGAGTAGTTGGGGATGAACCGCCAATAGTACCCTGCTAAACCCAGCAGAGAGCGTACCTGGGTCTCTGTTTGGTGGGTCGGAACTTCTTTCAGGGCAGCTACCTTGTCGGCTAGTGGCCTTACTTTCCCACCTCCCACTGCATACCCTAAGTACTTGGTTTCCGTCTTAACTAAGGCACATTTCTTAGGGTTGGCTGTGAGCCCTGCCTCTCTTAGAGATTTGAGGACCGCTTTCAGCCTATTTAGATGGGCCCGCTATTGTCTACTATAAATGACAATGTCATCTAGCGAGGCTGCGGCATAAGCCCTATGAGGTCTCTGCACTTTATTCATGAGTCTCTGAAATGTGGCTGGGGCTCCATGCAGTCCAAATGGCATTGTCACAAACTGGTATAAACCCATGTGGTAAAGTGGCAAAGGCTGTTTTGAACTTGGACTTTTCCTCCAAAGGTATTTGCCAGTATCCTTTTGTTAAGTCCAGTGTGGATATATATTCCGCGTTACCAAGGGCGTCAATTAACTCGTCCACCCTTGGCATCGGATATGTGTCAAACTTGGAAACCGCATTGACCTTTCAGAGGTCCACACAAAATCTTACCTTCCCATCGGGTTTAGGGACCATAACTAGTGGACTACACCACTCGCTGCATGATTCCTCAATCACGCCTAAGTGTAACATTTCTTGTACTTCCTTCTCTACTAGGGCCTTATGGCTTTCAGGCACCCTGTAAGGATCACATGTGAAACTAAATTAGTTTGCCCTGGTAAATCAGAAAAAACATAATTGAATTGAGTAATTATATCTAACAAGTCCCCTTTTTGTTCAGGGAACAATTGTCTACCCATTGGGATTTGTTCGTCACCAATGATGTTTCCCCGTGGGCTGAGGACCCAGGTCCATTTCCTCCACCATCGGTTGGATGAATAGAGATTGCTGCACCTTCCAGGGTTTCAGCAAGTTCACATGGTAAATTTGTTTACCCTTCCTGGACCCTGGTTGAGCGATCTCGTAATCCCCATCACCCGTGCGGCGGAGAACTTCAAATGGGCCCTGCCATTTGGCTAGGAGTTTGCTCTCACAACTGGGTAACAATAACATCACCTGGTCTCCCGGATGAAACACTCTCTTGCGCGCATTTTGATTGTAATGTCTCTCCTGACTGTCCTGGGCTGACCTAAGATTCTCCCTAGCAAACTGGCCGACCACATCTAGGCACTTCTTAAGGTCTAATACATATTGCAGGGTATTCTTAGAAGGGGACCGCTGTTCCTTCCAGGACTCCTTTAGGAGGTCTAGGATACCCCGGGGTTGGCGGTGTGACAGAGTCACTGACTCAATAGGCTGTGACAGTGAATGGAGAGATGCTGCTGCCAGATCACTGAGTGTTAATCTCCTCAGACAGAGAAAGCAAAGCTGCAGCCTAATTAAACAGGGGCTGAGCTATCAGTGAAACAAGTGTTTTAAAAAGCAGGAATTTGCTCACACAAGGTGAGCTTGTTTTTTCCACAGGAAGGTGGAGAGAACTCTCCCGGCTGGGAAGCCGTTGCTGTTGATCTGGTCCCGCAGTCCTGCGAGGAGCTCTGCTGCTGGGACCAGCTGGGACCCCAACCCAGGGTAAAGATAAAGATACAGATTGCTGCGTGGCTGGACAAAGCCTGCTCCCCAGAACCGTGTTCCTGTTTGCTGCTGGAGCTGCTATACAGATAAGACTTTATTCTTATACGTATTGGTTATCGTTTGTGTAGCATGTTTTGGGCATGACTAGATTAGCTGGCTGTCCTGTTAGTAAGGGCTCAAGAAGTGAGTTAGTGTCCCTAACGGGACTAGGCTTTAATTTG
Organism: Ascaphus truei; assembly: GCF_040206685.1. Taxonomy (NCBI): domain Eukaryota; kingdom Metazoa; phylum Chordata; class Amphibia; order Anura; family Ascaphidae; genus Ascaphus; species Ascaphus truei. Next base: position 7,690,261 of record NC_134489.1, read on the forward strand.
CAAGAAAGTAGTTTCTTAAAGGGACAGTGCACCCGTGCTTATTTTGGTTGTGGCTAATAAACCACTAGTGTTTAAAGTTTCCCATCGTGTCAAGCATCTTACTGACCCCGCCGCGAGGCCGTCCTGCCACAGCGGCCATACAGTAATTCAAATGGAGAGAATCCAGTGAAGGCCTGGGGAACTTCCCACACTGCAAACAGCAGAAAAGGGAGAAGTTCATCCCAGACTCTCTTCTCTTAATCTACAAATTTTCTCAGCATCCCTTTTAGCGTTCGATTAAATCTTTCCACAAATCCGTCAGTCTATGGATGGTAGACCGATGTCCGAACAGACTTGACCTCTAGTAATTATAAGACATCCTGCATCAGTTTTGCCATAAATTGTGTACCTTGGTCTGTCAACATGACCTTGGGAAGTCCAACCCGTGAGAACAGTTCCAACAATGTGTTGGCTACTTGCTTCGCCGTTGCTGTCCTCAGGGGGAACGCCTCAGGATATCTTGTTGCATAGTCAACTATTACGAGGATGAACCTGTGTCCTTTCGCAGAATGTTCTAGAGGTCCTACCAAGTCTACTCTAATCCTCTCAAAGGGAACTGACACCAAGGGTAGGGGAACCAAGGGGCTGTTTTTTGTCCCTTTGGACTAGTTAGCTGGAATTCAGGACATGCCGCACATAACTTAGCAATATCACTATGCATCCCTGGCCAATAGAATCGGGACGAAATACTGTCCAAGGTTTTATCCCTACCAAGGTGACCACCCCAAGGGACAGTATGGGCTAGGGTGAATATAGATTTAACAAACGCCTTGGGAACCAATATTTGTCTGGTGACCTCCCCTGTTTGTGTCTGCCTATTCACCATATACAGGATATTATTTGACAATTCAAAATTGGGGAATACTATCACCCCCTGTGCAGTCAATATCAGTTCATCAATTTTTACCACTTTATCATATTGTCTGGCAAGGACTGGGTCTTCCCTTTGCCTCTGGCGAAAATCAGGGAGGTAGAGCTCTGGTAAATCCCCAGGACCTATATCACCCTCTTTTTAGCCATTCCCAGCCATCACTTGTGACTCCTGACTATTAGTATGGCCACCTTGAGTCCCAGATTTCTGCAACCAGTCCTGTTTGTCATAGCGTCTTTGCCTGAGACTTTGGAACCCGGTGTCTACTGGGGAACAGGTCTGCCGAGAAGGGGAACAGTTTACCAGGTTTATCCTGAGCCAGAGAATGAGGCTCCTCCTGAGAGACTGGAGCCATTAGGGTTGAAAAGAAAGGCCAGTCATGGCTGAGCAAAACGGGGGCAGGGAGCCAAGGAGTGACTCCTACTTCGATGCTGCCTCCTGACCTTCTACCTATAGCAGGATTTTGGCCGTCGGATACCATTTTACATCGCCGTGTATACACTCTATACTCCATGGGGAGTCAAAGGAAAGTACATCAGGAGATAACAGTTCCTGGAGTACCAGCGTTTTTCCAGAGCCTGAATCTACAAGGGCCTGGACGGTTTTACCCCCAATCTGGACTGGAAGTAATCAGGACTTGCAACTTCCTCTGGGGAAGGCAGAGGCGACAGTCATGCTGAAGGAACAATCCATCTGAAGACAGTCCACATGACAGTGGCCTTCTCTCCAAAGGCCGAACATGGAGAGGGTTCCCTCGCAGGAGGGTGCCGTGGATAGTGCTCCGCTGGATCGGATACTGGAGACCAGGCATCTGATGGGTCCTGTGGGCGACGTCCTCGAAAGTTCCTCTCATTTGGTGACAAGCTGACATCATGAAGGGAATGAGGGTGTCGGTGGTGCCCGGCGTTTGGACCTCTTCCTTGTTGGAAGGACTGCTCCTTTCGTGGCACTTGGCGGTTGCGTGTGGAGGGGCCATAGATTCCCTGTTGTTCCGATCTCCCTCTTTGGGTGTCCGCAAGTGCTGGTGAAGTTGGATCCGTCGGGTGCAGGGCACTCTCCTGATCCTCGGCTGAAAGAAAGTTCTCAACGAGTCGGACTGCAAAAGCTAGGGTTCCAGCTGCATGGCGTTTTACCCAAGAGCGTGCGGAAGGGGGTATTTCTGTAGGAATTGTTCCAAAATAACTTGCTCAAGAATTGCCTCCTTAGTGTGCTCCTCGGGTTGTATCCAGCGAGTACACAAGTCCAATAACCGCTGAGAGAGGACCCAGGGTTTCATCTTAGCGGTGTACTTCAGGTTCCGGAACTGCTGCCGGTAGGTCTGGGGTCAGACCTAAGCAATCCAGTATGGCGGCTTTAACTTGTTGGTAGTCCATTGCCCGATCTGCTGGGAGGCCCTGATATGAGGACTGGGCTTCTCCTATGAGGATCGGGGCCAAAGCGGTTGCCCAGCGATCTGCAGACAAACCCTGGGCTTCGGCAACTCTTTCAAATGTCAGTAGAAAAGCCTCTAGATCCTCGTTCGGAGCCATTTTCCTCAGGAGGACCGGGGGTTTGTTCGCATGTTCTGGACTGACAGACCCCTGGAATTGGGTCAGCACTGTTGATCGAATTCCAGGGGAGCGTCGCGGATACCCAAAAAAGAAAAAATATATACAGTGTAATACAGTAACAAAGTGTCTATAGAAATATAAGGGGTTGCCAAATCACTACTCACAAACGAAGTAGATTTTAAAGCATTGAATCTGTCTGGAACCGTGAAACATCCCAGTCAGGTGCGGTATAAACGGACAGCAATCTCATGAAAAAGAGAAAATAGCCATGGTGCAGATAGAATAACAAAGTTTTATAAATAAAGGTCAGAAATGGAGGCTTACATAGATCGTAAAAGTAAAGGCAGTATGCAGCTGGGTCTTTAGTGTGTAGCAATTTCTCACCGCCCGGTACACACTGCTCTCAGCTCTCTCGTGCGTCTGGACATCGTGACGTCCCTTCCGCATCGTGTCGTCACAGCTCGCTGGAACAGAAGACACCACCAAGACTCCCTCTGCTTCTCTTCCTCCTGTAAGATGGCTAACGAGCCAGACTCTACGCGTTTCGACGTAATGATTATCCAGTGATAACTCCGGAGGGGGCACTTCCTTGCATTCCGCTCATCTTGTGCTGCCTGCTGCTGGGTTAGAAGCTGGGTTTGCTGCTGCAATAGTAGTTGGGCCTGCTCCTGCATTAACAGTCCGTGCTTTCTGGTCTGCTCACACAGAATTTCTTTTACAAATTCTTCCATTTGTTTTTATAATTTTTTTTTTGTGTTGTCCTTCAACTGCAGGAGCCTCTCAACATCCCGGAACTTCTGACACCATATGTTGCAGGGTACATGCAACCACACGTGGGTTTTCTTGATAAGGCTTATTTATTGAGCCTTAAAAAATACAGCACACAAAACAGCTTCTTTTCAGCATAAAAAAACAAAACAGCTTCTTTTCAGCATACAAAAACAAGACAGCTTACAGTACACAGAGTTCATCAAACAAGTATTTTGAAGACAGACCTTATAGCAGTAATCTTACTTCAGCATTTCAGTACTATCTCTTGACCAGCTAGCCTGCATGTGTGTACAGGGAAAAGGGAGACCAAAAAGCGCACCAGCACAAACGGAGCAGGAAGAAACCAGAACAAAAAAATGATTAAAAGGGCACTTTAATGTGGCAAAAGACCCATCCAATGCATTTCGAACGTCGCAGCGTTCTTTTTCAAGGATAAAACACAATGTGATAACATCCATTATATACCCTCTTACCTGTGGGCCATTTCGCGCCAAAAATCAGAACCTGATGACGTCATAACAGAGCGACTCAGTGCCAATCTAAGGGCAAAAGGAAGTACCAAAGGCAGTGTGGCCATTTTGGATGTGGGCAAACATAGGAACACAATAACAAAGCTTTATTGACCATTCCAGCAGAACAAAATACATTGCTGCTAACTGGACAAGCATATTTAAACGAAATAAAGCTATATTAAACTAAACTAATGCTTAATAAAGGGTACTATTATATCAAGGAAAAACATGAACAAGGTGGATTAAAAAACTAGCTGTGTTGCAACTAAGTTATATACAAAAAAAGTTAAAAATAAAAACCTCTAGACATGATAAAAAAATGTGCAAGAAAAGTAAATTTAAAGACATATTACACATACATACTGCATAACACAGATTGTGTACCTAAATCATAGGAACCAGGGAAATACAACCATTATAAAAGTATTATCCACAAGATACATCAAAGAACAATTTAAGCTTACATATTAGCATAATATTTGCATGATAAGGCATAGGTTCAAAGGTTATAATGACAAGAATATAATGTCCAATATAATGACAATTGTCTTATTTAATCTGTATTACCAACTAATTACACCATAATACATCTATCACAAAAATGTTTACAAAAAATGTGTTAGTTGCCAGTCAATGTTCAAGCCCATAGGGAAGCGCGTTTGGAGAGTGAAGATCCAATACGCCTCCCTACGGTCCAGAAGGTTGATATGATCACCTCCTCTAGATTTAGAAATAACTGATTCAATCCCCAAAAAGGAAAAATTATTAATTCCTCCCTGACCACATTCAGTGAAATGTTTTGAGACTGGATGATTAGTGTCTTTCAATTTTATGAGCCTTAAATGCTCTAACATCCTGACCTTAAGGGCTCTAGTCGTCCTCCCCACATACCTCTTGCCACAACCACATGTTATTAGATAAATCACAAATTGACTTTTACAATTTATAAAACTGTTAATCTTAAATTCCTTATTTGGTAATATATTCACACCATGTGGCGGTGGCAAGGCAAACTGGAAAAAACTTTTGGCAGGCTTCATGTGTTTACATGCACTACAAGAGCCACATTTGAAGGAACCCCTAGTGATAAAAGTTTTTTTGAGACCAGAAGATTTGAGTTCACTTGGTGAAACATGAGATCCAATTGTTCTCGCTCTACGATATACAAAAGTAGGACCAGAATCCACATATTTTTTAAGGACAGGGTCCATGGATAAGACATTCCAATGTTTTGAAATTATAGAGTTTACTTTTCCACTTTGTTTACTGAATTGTGAAATAAAAAGAGGACATTTGTTTTTTAATTCTGTCAGTCCATGTGAGTCCTGTTTAATACCAATTGTCTTAACATTGTTAGCAAGGCGAGAATCTCCAATTGGATGTGTGGGCAACAATGATGCTCTCTCTGTATGTAATGCATTTTCAAATGCAATTGCTAAATGTGATTTGAGGTATCCCCTTTCCAAAAATCTCCTTGTAAGCTCCTCAGACTGAGAAAGGAAACCACTCATAGTGGAACAATTCCTTCTCAGTCTGAGGAACTGTCCCCTTGGTATGGCCTTTATGACATGGGATGGGTGGCAGCTGTCCGCCCTAAGAAAGGTGTTCCTGGCATTTTGCTTCCTATAAACATCCGTTTGGATTTTTTTGTCTATGTCTACAAATAATTGTAGATCCAGAAATTCATGTGTGTACAGCCTGGGGTTTTTAAAACACCTTGATGAGGCAGCTGGAATCAGACTAATCAACTCAGCTAATAGTTAACCTTCTCACTGCATCACTGCAGACCTACACATAAGTCTGCTAGGCATAGTGCTGTGACATTTATTCACCCTGTCACAGACCCGTTACCTGCATTTTTAAAACTGAGCTGGCACCTGTTGCAGTGATCACCAGGAGCCAGTCAGCAAGGATGGCAGCAGAACCAGCCCCTGTCCCCCTGCATTTGGGATCTACAGTTCGCGCAGTCTCTGCGGAGACCAGACAGGTACTGTTGCGGCCGAGTTTATTCTTACCTTTGCCCGGTCTCGGCCGCAACAGAAAGCGGCGCGCGCCGAGTTGTCCCGGGTGCGCGCCGGAGCCTCGGAGGATCGGTCCTCCGATCAGGGCTTCCCCCTCCCCTCTCCGGGTCTGCCGGGTCCCCCGGAGCCCCCCACCGTAATCCCCCACATCGCGGGACACCCGGGCTCCCTCGGGGAGCCATGGGCATGCGCGCCATGCGCGCACGCTCCCGATGAAGCGTGACCGTGCATCAATGACGCACGGCACGCCGAGGGAAATAAACGAGAAAGCCGGGACACCTCCTGGCTTGCGGCACTAGCCAGGTAAGGATAAAGTGTGCCGCCTCTGTAAGCCAGAAAAAGTTGCATACTAACCCTGACTTACTGTCCCCTTTACCTGTACCCAGTCCCCCCAACTTAGCCTTGACAAGCAGGTGGCCAGTATTACAGCTGCGGCCATCTTTATCCTAATGCGGCCGTAGCGGCGCAACTCTGATAACCGCGGGCAGATGCAGTATATATTTTTTTTCCGGAATATGTTCCGGTATTTTAGCGCTCGTAATATTAGCATATTATTAGTGCTGTCTGCAATACAGCAATACCGTCTAAAAACTCAGGTGGGTGTTCGCGAGCTGTTGTCTGCAAAGTCTAATACTGTAGCAGTTCAACCTACGTCAGTATACAGTCTGTGTGTGCGCGCGCAGTAATTGTAAATTTCCATATTTATACATGCATGTACATTGCTGTATGTCTCATTTGAACATTGTTGAAACGCATAGGCGTGTACTGTACTGTAACAGTATCACATTTCGGCATATACAGTGCTCTCCCCTCGCTCGCCCGCGCACACGCACAGACTAATGTACTGCACTGCAGGGTATTTCAACTTCTTATCTACAGTACAACTCTCCCACACCATTCCTTTGAATGGATTGCTTTCTGTCTTCAATCACATTCCTGTCATCACATTCCTGCGTGTATAACGTGCAGTGCAGTGCAGAGCCTGGTTTGATTTATTCTTCTGTGTTGATTATTAATGCTCATCATTTTTTTTTTTCTCGTCATTTTTTATTTTTATTTTCTCAACATGTGCCTGCCTAAACCATCTTGATATTACGATATTCAATCGGTGCTGTAGCTTGTGTGATTTTTTATGTATTTGGGGGTGTGGGGATGAAATTATTATGATGACCTGCCTGTTGAAAATATGTCATGTCTATGAACTACAGTACAGCTAATCCTTCATGTAGCTTTACCCCACATACCCTACGCAGACACAAACAGGGCTCGCCCAAGGATTTCAACCTCTTATCGTCACCTCTCGAAAAACATTTATTTTCATAAGCTTGTCTTTGTGCTTTTAATTGTCCCGAGCCGAGCACCACCTCTCTGCGCCTGCGTGTAATCCTCTTTGGGAAGGGAGCTAGCTGATGATTACTGCGCATGCGCTTATAACTTCACCACTGCTTGCTTGCAAAGTTCAAGAGAGACCCCAAAAAAAAAAACTCTTATCGACACCTCTCGAAAACCATTCATTTCATAAGCTTGTCTTTGTGCTTTTCAACCTCTCTCAGACCATTCGTTAATTTTCCTATTGTTGGCTATCCCTTATGTTAATCTGATTATGTAACCAATTATTACAAAGGTAACCAATTATTAAAACTGTATGTCTTCTTGAAGAATCCCCCCCACACACATTCACAGTGAATTTAAAGTTCAAAGAAATAAAATCTTGAGGTAATTAAATATGTATTTTATTTTATCAGGAAAGAAAAATACAAATAATCATTGGGAGAGGGGGGGGGGTTGTGGGAATCATGACTGTAGATACACTATTGAAGTATGCAGAAGCGAAATAACAAAATAGTACAACACAGTTGAAAATTGTGGGGCGGTGGATAATCATGAATAATGCACATTGATAATAATTAAAAACAGTAATACAATTTTTCCGTCTTTATCTTCTTCCTCATTCTGTGTTGTTCATTGAGAGAGGAGAGGTTTTGTGTAAATCATGACTGCACTTTAGATACACTTTACTATACACACAGTTCACAAAATTTACACATGATACCCCCCTCCCCCTGTCCATCCTTTTTTCTCTGAAAAGACAAGAAAATAAAAAATTAGTGCAGTTGTGTGCATACTGTATTATGGCATTGTGTACTATATAGCTACTCCATATTGGACTACAGTATGCAGCTAGTACTGTCAAACGAGTCTATACTGGAACTATTATATACTGTAACTACTGTTAAATACTTTGTAACCAGATGGCTAGTGCTGCTCTCTCAGGAAAGAAAAAATCTGTGCCATACTTACCGGTATCATACTGTACTTGCTGTGCCTGTACTTACCATACTACAGTACAGTACTATACCATACTACCTTCCTGATGCTTGCCCATTACGCTCGATCACAATGGGCAACACAGTCGCAATATGGTCAATATATTTATTGCATTGTTCCACGGTGTGTACATCGTTCCAAAAACTCATTATGCCTTGCGCCAACTCATACTTTTTGGATTGTTTTACGACTTTTCGGATATGATCCTTCAGCTGATGCCAGACAATTTAGATAGGATTGGTGCGTGGTCCTATACTATTGCCAAGCTGATCATTAAAAGTTAAAAATGTAAATATATTACATAGAAACATTATCCTATTATCAAGATTCACTAGTTCTATGTCATAGGTCTACCAATCTGGTATATATTTTTTGTCCTTATTATTCCTTTTGGAACCAGTGCTGGTATTTGGTAATACCATACATTACCAGTTTTTTTAGATAATAGTAGTGAGACATTTACTGTCACTATTAATTCATTAGGAATTTATTTCTGGACAAGATAGCCTCTTCATTATTAGACTTTTTATAGACTAGTGTTGCTTTAGGTTTTCTTCTACATGGAACACATGTTGAAGTCTCAATTGGTATGTCTTTAGGGAGTGGTCTTGGATCAATTTACCACATCCCTCTGTACAATTATTTTTATTTTCATTATACTGTATATATTAAACAGTTAGTTTTAATGTTTTTCACCATTCCAACTTTATAATTTTGAGTGCATTCATTGGGGTATCTTTTTGTTTGTTTAGTCTATCTAGTTATATTAATATGCAGCAATACTGTATAAACAATAATAGATAGATATACTGTTTTATATAGTAATAAATAAATAGAAATAACTATAATATTAGATAGATCTATACTATATAGTAATATTTTTTTGCAGCAATATAAACAATAATAGATAGATATATTGCATTATATAGTAATACCTGTATAAATAAACAGAAATAACTATAATATTAGATAGATCTATACTACTGTATATAGCAATATTAATATGCAGCAATGCTGTATAAACAATAATAGATAGATATACTGTATTATACAGTTATATAAATATAATTATGCGTTAGTTACCGTTGGTGTCCTCATGCGTTGTTTGGTCTAACCGTGTGTATGATAGCACACGGTGGTTGTTGGTACAACGAGGCCAGAAGCAGCTAACCAGCAGTGGATATCTGCAATTCATTGTCTGCTCGTGTACATATCCTTAATTCTCATGCTGAGATCCTTTGAAATCTTTTTAACAGGCATTGCTGCAAGTAGAAAGAAATACAAGCACAAGAATGTATATTCGATGTTTAGTCGATGTGTATTCAATGTGCAGTGAATCCACAAAATGGATGGTGTATTTATACGTTAATGACTCACATTAGAGTACGCCCACTTTTAACACCTGTACCTCGTTGCCATGCATAAAAGGTTACACACGTTGCATAGCCCACCACTTGATGATCTGTATCTGAACATTCCCTTGTCCAGATACTGCATTGTGCCATCTGCTTCCACCCCGATTCTACGGATGCAGGAACCCACTCGCTACTGCCGTGCCTGTCATGCAAAAAAGGCGAAAGGCGGGAGCCATTTCAAAGCCAACGCCAAAGCGAAAGGCTAAGGCTAATAAATAAAACCTTTTGCTGACCCCAAAGGCTAAGGGGTTTAATACACATAAGCCTTATTATGTCAAGAAGAAATTCGGTGATGTACACTCGAAGCAAAACAAATGGCAGCCAACCCATTGAACCCGCAGGCCACTTCCTCGATTACGCTTTGACGACTCTGCCGCTGCTCTCCTGTAAATCCATAGCCCATCTTCTCCACTACTCGTAAACGACGCTGCCGCTGCTCTCCTGGAAAACCACAGCCCATCTTCTCCACTACTCTTCGACGACGCTGCTGCTGGTCTCCCGGAAATCCACAAGTCACTTTCTCCATTACGCTTAGACTACTCTGCAGCTTCTCTCCCGGAAATCCACAGGTCACCTCCTCCATCCTTCTTCGTCGATGCTGCCATTTCTTTCCAGGGAACCCCCATCTCATCCTCCGTAGCACCCATCAACCCATGTGTCCACAGCAGTCCATGCACAAGATCCAGCTCGTTAGACCGCATGCTGAATGGGTTTTGTCGATATGGGTTTTGTCGATATCCCCGGGAACTCTACTATGCTGGTAAAGATAGATCTTCTTTTAGAGACCATGCTATATATGGATCAACGGATGAAGAAGATGGATCAATGGATGGAGAAGATGGATCAACGTATGGAAAAGATGGATCAACGGATGGAGAAGATGGATCAACAGATGGAGAAGATAAAGACTGACATAGCGGGGATACATAATTTTCTCTGAGTTCATGCCCCTGTATCTCCGACGCCGGAGCAGGAGGGTGGCATGGATGGGATGAATGGACCTTCGACCGCTTTCCATCACCAAGCGCACCCCTTCCACCAGAAGAATATGTGTACATGTATGCGGTTGACGAGGATGAAATGACAATCCTGTCAAGACCACGCCAGGAGACAACACGTCAACCAAGACAGGAGGAGATTATCCTCCCAGACAACCTACCCTCACCCGCCGCCACAAGCACACCCGCTCACAGAAGAACACCCACATACCCACATACGCTTGCATCAATACGGGGCCCGACATCATCCTGCGCGAGCTGCCCAATCCTCTCAGGGAGAAGTATAGGGTGATGAGTGCTGGTTTACCCCAGAAATTTGCCATGTTAATTTTCAAGCACCACGTGTCCTACTTGGTGTACTGCGGGTGGACCAACAATGTAAATGTGACGACTCAGGAGATTTCTTCCTCTCCCTGTCCCTCTCTCCCATCTCCTGTTACCCTTTCTACTCCTTCCCACTCCTCTCCTTCATCTTCTACCTCTCTCCCCTTGCCGCAGCGCGTTCCCCGCAGGTCTCGCATACTCACGCGCTCCCTTAGCCCCTGCTTTAATCCTCCCCGCTCTCTCTCCCCCACGGTAGCTCCTTTACCTTCCCCTGTGGAGCCATCCATCCCGTTGCCTCCTCCTCGCGTGAAGCCCACGGCGCGTCGTTCCACACGCCTGGTGACGCGTCCGGTGCGTGCACCCCCTCAGCCCATGGGGGACGCGCGTGCATGCTCCTCTCTGCCTTTGCTGGCCATCGCGCGGGCACAGGCCTCGCGCGCATTCCCCTCCTCTTGGCTCCATCCCCCTCCTGCGGCCTTCCCCTGCTCCGTGCAGGCCGCACCTGTGTTGCAACTTGTGCATGCGCATCCCCAGCTTACAGGGGCCGCGCGCACAGACTCTTCTTATCAGGTTCCCCCTGTCTCCGCCTGCCAAGCTGTTCAGGCCATTCCCCTTCTGTCTCCTCCTCTTCTCTCCCTGACCTATCTCTAGCTTCTCCCACTTCTCTCTCTACTCCTCCCCTCTCTGTCATTGGTGTACCTTCCTTTATAATCCCTGTCTGTCCACCTCTTCCTCGCTCTGCATAGTTCCGGTTTCCCTGTGTGTACCTGACTTATGCTGTGCTCTCCCTGTGCTCCTGTGATTACCTGCTCCTGTGTTACTTTGGATTTCCCTGGCTTTGACCCCTGCTTACCCTGGACTACTTTGCTCTCTGGTATCCCTCTGAACCCTGCTCCGCATACGACTCCGCTGACCTCTGGCTTCCTAGGACCTGGTTTGCCTTCTGATGACTCTACCCTCTGGATCCCTGAACATTGGCAAACGGACACAACTATTCTCACGGACATTCCCAAAGCGTTGCAAGTATACACTAATAACTCTTCCAACAGGCCCAGCAACGCTATACCACACTCCGGGCTTACTCCCACTGCTGTGGGTGTGTGGTATCATACAGTTCCCACCTCAGTACTGGGGTCTAGCTTGGTCTGTGGGCATACAGGCGTGACAGTAAACTACGAAGGAAATCGCGAAAAAAGGGCGCTTCCTGAAAATTTAAGAAGGACTACTGTGGAGGAATTGCGGCGCTATTTTTCAATTACAGATCCTGTAATGAAAATCGTGAGAGACGCCATTAATGGCATTTTGCATCATACAAGGCATCGGCCCTGGAAGGACAATCTGGTGGGGATCGAATTTGCGTGACTGTTCAACTGTTGTTTATTTTTTGACTTGTTGCTTGTTTTAACTTGTATTAATAAAGAAATGTTTTCACTTACACAAGACCTGCACAACTCCAGTCCTCGAGGGCCACAAACATGAAAACTGGGCCAGTTTGCGGCCCTCGAGAACTGGAGTTGTGCAGGCCTGACTTTCTGTTTAGCACACCATCCTTGTTTTAAATTTTATTAATAAAGAATTTTTTTACTAACCCCATACTGTTGTGCTGTAAATGTTTTGACTTTCTGTACTTTAATAAAGGAGATGTTGCGTGTTTTAAATTTTATTAATAAAGAATTTTTTTTACTTACACAAGGCCTGCACAACTCCAGTCCTCGAGGGCCGCAAACAGGCCCGATTTTCAGGATATCCTGAAAACCGGGCCTGTTTGCGGCCCTCGAGGACTGGAGTTGTGCAGGCCTGACTTACTGTACTGTACACCATCCTACTGTAAATTTTTTGACTTTTTGTACATACATGTTTTCACTAGCAGTACACTATACACCTGTAAATGTTTTAAATTGCTTTACACTTTAAATGTTTTTAAATTGTATTTGAAAAAAAAAAAATGTTTTACTTACTCCATAAATGTTTTTGTACTTACTCCACCAATAAAAGAAAATGTTGATTTGTTTTAAATTATTCCATTGTCTCCTTTTATATTGTACAAAATACAGTGTTTCTAGAACATACAGTACAGTACTGTCCAGTCATACTGTACAGTACTGTACTGTATACTGTAGGAATGCTCAGTACATCACAAGTGTATTAAAACAATACGTGCTGTACGGGTATAGAATACACATATGTACTGGAATACATGTAGAATAAATGCATATTTTTTATTTTTCGGGTTTATTATATAGTATATATATATATATATATATATATATATATATATATATAAAGTTTTGTATACGGTCTGAAAACAACAGCATACTGTTTCAGGTTTTCTATGAAGCTCTCAGTTACTGTATTCTATCCTAATCAATAACAACGGCCACTAAACTGTTGACACCGGCACGTGTTTTTTTTTTTACACAAAGCGATATTATCCATCGATATCCCTCCATTTGCCGTTTTCCGCATGAGATGACAAAGTTTTCTTTTCAGAGGAAAAAAAAAAGTTTTACTGTAATGGTCAGTCAGTCCCCTAAAGAAGTTCCCACAGTAAGTCCCACCAATAATTTTCTCGGGGGCGTCTCCTGTTAACATGCGCATGCGCCTACTGTCGATGTGATGACACGCATATGCGTTTCAAGAAGGTTCCAATGCGTATGTGCCTTGCTTTCCCAAATTGTTCAGTATCTACTGTTCCGTTTGGTTGACTTGAAATTCTGGTTGTTTAAAGTGTGTGCAGTTAGGACCAGAAGGAAGGGAAGTACTGGGTAGACTCGCAAGGGTTGCTGTTTTGGGGGAGTGTGCAGTGGGTTAATTTATTTTTAAAGTGTGCTGTAATTTGAAGCCTGTTTTTTTCCCCTTTCTCCTGCCTGAGGCAGAGTGGGTGTGGTTGGTTAATTGGCTGGCCTAACACACCTGCAGTGGGTGGGGTTTGTCAATTGATAATCTAACACACCTGGTGGGTGTCCCTATTTAAACAGAGGCTTCTAAGGAATCCTGAGCTTGTGTGTACTGACTGATCCATGTGGTTGATTTGAAGTGCTGGTTGTTTAAAGTGTGTGCAGTTCGAACCAGAAGCAGTTGAACAAGGAAGTGATTAAACAGGGTATAGAATATTAAAGTACAGTTTACTGTAAGTACTTCTAAACTTCATAGTTGCTAGAATGAGCAGGGTTGAAAATGCCACTCAATGCACATCGTGCCACATGTATGTGCACTTGGAGCAGCTGTTCCAAGGAGCATACCGCTGTGAGAGGTGTGAGCGGGCGGTCTGTTTAGAATCAGAGATTGCTGATCTGAAGTGGCAACTTGCAATATTGAGGGACATTGGCAATCTTGAAAGGGAATTTGAGCTCACTAAGCAGGCCCTTGCTTCGACTAGTGGTGCCGATGGTGGCGCTGTTAGTGAGGAGCAGGTAGGTAGCTTGGTTGCTGTTAGTGAGGAGCAGGTAGGTAGCTGGGTGACAGTTAGAAGGGGAACCAGGGGCAATAGGGAGAGGCAGGTTGTTTCTGAGCTGACACATCCCAATAGATTTGCCATGTTGAGTGAAGATATTGGGAATGTTGGGGCAGAAATGGCAAGGCTGGGGGAGACTAATTCCTCTAGCAGCCAGGGGAATAGTTCCTCCAGCACAGTGGGGACTCAGGATGCTCCGATACAAACAAAGATTGTGGTGTTAGGGGACTCCATTATTAGGAAGGTAGATATGGCAATCTGTTGCCATGACCGCATGAACCGAACTGTTTGTTGTCTCCCGGGTGCTCGGGTTTGGCACATTGCGGATCGGGTAGACAGATTGTTGGGGGGGGGCTGGGATTGACCCGGCGGTCTTGGTACACGTTGGCACCAATGACAAAGTCAGAGAAAGATGGAGGGTCCTAATAAATGATTACAGGGATCTAGGCCAAAAGCTTAAGGCAAGGACCTCCAAGGTAGTATTTTCTGAAATACTACCAGTGCCATGCGCTACCACAGGGAGACAGTCAGAGATCAGGGAGGTTAATGCATGGCTAACAAAGTGGTGCAGGAAGGAGGGGTTTGGGTTTTTAGAGCACTGGGACTCCTTTTCTGAGAGGTGCCATCTATATTCTAGGGACGGATTGCACCTCAATGAAGAGGGATCTTCTGTGCTAGGGGGGAGAATGCTAAAAAGGTTGGAGGAGATTTTAAACTAGGATGGAGGAGGGAGGAGAATGAAACAGATAATGAATTAAATGGAATAGAGGAGGATACAAGGTGATATGGAGGTAGAATGGGGGCAAGTGTGAGTTTGACAAGCAGTGAGACAACCATAGTAAATAAAGATTATACTAGAAAACTTCTAAAGACTAAACCAAGTGGGTGCAGAAAGGAAGGAGCAGATAAGATAATAGTACAGGCTGAAAAAAAACTTAAATGCATGCTTGCTAATGCAAGAAGCCTGACAGATAAAATGGGGGAGCTTGAATTAATAGCTGCAAGGGAGCAGTATGATACCATAGGCATTACTGAAACATGGTGGGATGAAACTCATGACTGGACAGTTAATTTAGAGGGTTATTCCCTTTTTCGGAAGGATCGAACAAATAGAAGGGGAGGTGGATTATGTTTATATGTTAAACCGGATCTAAAACCTATTATAAGGGATGATGTTTATGAAGGGAATGATGAAAATGTAGAGACTTTATGGATAGAAATTAGCAGTGGAGGTAAAAGTATAAAGAAAATGTTTGTGGGAATATGCTATAAACCACCAAATACTGTCCCGGCTTTATTCTAAAGCTTGCCGGGTTAATTGCAGGCTTTTTTCCGACGGGAAAGGAGTTTCCCGCGCGGCGGTCACGTCAACAGATAAGCGTTAATGGCGCTTATCATTGAAAGCGCCCGCGGCGCGGGAAAACGAAAAAAAAAAAGCTGCGCGCCGCCGCGTTTTAAAAAAACCCGCGGAGAAAGCCGCATTAGGTTAAAGGCGGCCGCCACTGTTTCTGTGAGATTGAAGAAGCTGGGTCATGTTTGCATAATGGGGGATTTTAATTATCCAGACATAGACTGCGGCAATGAGATTAGCGTTACAACAAAAGGAAACAGGTTTTTGAGGTGCTTAAAGACAATTATATGACCCAAATTATTGAGGAACCAACTCTGCCAGATCTCTTAGGGGAGGCTACGCAGACGGGTACTGTAGAGGAGGTGGAGATAAGGTGCCAGTTGAGTGTCAGGCAGCGAGCAGAAATCAGCACTATGCTAGGTCAGTATAGGGCTCTGTTCACGGATAAGCCTGGCAGGACCGATATCACAGATCACCCAGTGCTCACAGGTGACCTGCGCCCTCTGCATAAGCATGCCTATCGGGTATCAGCAGAGATTAAGGGCAGTATAGTGAGGGAGGTAGAAGAGATGCTGGCCCTAGGAGTAATTGTACCATCCTAGAGCCCTTGGGATTGTCCGGTAGTCCTGGTACCTAAGAAGGATGGAACCATCTGTTTCTGTGTGGACTACCGACAGCTCAATGCAGGGACGGTGTCAGATGCTTATCACATGACCCGCATGGACGAGTTACTAGATGAACTCGCGTGGGCAAAGTATCTGACCACCATGAATCTCAGTAAAGGTTACTGGCAGATCCCCATGACCCAGGAGGCTAGGGAGAAGTCGGCATTCATTACCCCGAGTGGCCTCTATGAATTCTTAGTGAGGCCATTCGGGATGAAGAATGCAACGCTTGGTCAATCGGTTACTGGAGGGTATGCAGGGGTTTGCAAGGGCATACCTGGACGAAATTGCAGTGTTTAGCAATTCGTGGGACTCACATTTAGTGCATGTAGCTGCGGTGCTAGCCAGAATTATGGAAGCGGGACTCACCTTGAAACCCACCAAGTGCTTAGTAGTGATGGCAGAAGTACTGTACCTAGGGCATTGGGTGGGTGGCAGGCACCTTAAGCCAGAGCAAGCCAAGGTGGAAGCAATAGTGCACTGGCTCATTCCCAAAACTAAGAAGCAGGTTATGGCTTTCCCTATCCTAGCTGCCCCAGATTACTCAAAAAAGTTTCTGGTGCAGACTGATGCCGCTGACTATGGTATCGATGCTGTACTCAGCCCAGTGGGGGAGGAGGGCAGTGAATACCCAGTGGTGTATCTGAGCCACAAGCTGCTGCCCAGAGAGGTGGCTTATGCCACTATTGAAAAGGAGTGTCTGGCCATTGAGAAAACTTTAGCTCTATCTCTATGGTAGACCCTTCACAGTGATCACGGACCACAACCCGTTACGTTGGTTGCAGAGGGTGTCAGGGGAAAATGCCAAGCTCATGCGCTGGAGTCTTGCTTTGCAGGAATTTGATTTCACCATCCAGCACAAGAAGGGCAGTGAGTATGGCAATTCTGATGGCCTTTCCACCAGGACAATCCTCATGAACTGACAACCTCAAGAGCTGCCAGGCCAGCCTAACCACCGGACGAGGTGGTCGGGGCAGAGCCTGCTATTTGAGTTGGGTTAGGTGCGGCGATATAGGGGTTAATCAGGCCATTAATAAAGGCATTATACCCGGCTGATTAACCCTAAATCGCATTGGGACTGAAGGGGTTAACTGTATGTGCACCACACTGATATGTTTTTCCCTACACCATTTTCCTTTGGAGCTCATTCCCTTACTGCAGTAATAGGAATGTATACAAACTGTGCCAATTGGTTTTGAGACACAAGAGGGTGCTGTGAGCGCTAAACCAAGCGCTGATTGAAGACGCATGGCTCTGTATGAGTGGCTGCGTTGAAAGAATATGGATCATTTTCTAAGCTTTCGACCTCGCAACCGCAAGGTTAATTTAGTAAGTGGTTTGCGGTCTAGCTAAAGTGGTTTCTATCAAAATGTATCCGCTACCTTTTTAGCTTATAACTTGAAAGAGGAAAAGTCAATGGACGTGAGAATTGGGTTAAACCGCAAAACCACATCATAGCCCGTTCAATTAAATAAGCTAACTCGTGAACGGAATAAGCCCCCCCGCATTGGGACTCAGTGAGTGATGGGGAAAGTGAACTCCCACATAAGGACATAATAGCCAATGGGAACACGCCACAAGGGGCAAGCACGCCCCCACGTCATCACCTGTTGCTGGGTAGAAAACCTGGTATACATAATATCATCTAAACCACAAATTTTATTATACAGTATTGTTAAAAAATCTTGCCCTTCAGGGATCATTGGTCTGTCTGGGGACTTTACTACAAGCATCAATCAGAATATTCCCCTGTCCTATCCTGTTTATTTGTATATTACTTATACCATTATTTTGAAAGGATCCAGCCTTTGAGCGCCTTTGTCACTTTTATTTTTGGCATAGAGTTTTTATCCGTAGGTTTACAGTAGAGCTTAGTAGCTAACTCGCCTCCAGATTTGTATACCCCATGTACTGGAATGGAATGTTAGTGGGGCTGAAATTAAGTGTAAATCGAATGATGGATCATATTCAAACTCTCGACAAATTATGTCAGATCATCTACGCTACCACCCAAGAGAATGAACACATCATTGATGTATCTGATGTACAGTATTTTTGGATATAGCAAGCATATGAATTGTCAGATAGTACGTGCCTATGTTCATAAACATCCATAAATAAATTGACATACAGTACACCGGCGCCATATTTGACCCCTTAGCCGTTCCACTGAGTTACAGGTAGTAACTTTTTTCAAATTTGAAGAAATCATTGTGCTGATTGGTGAGGTGAAACTGCTTTTCGATCGGCCAGTATATATGTGAGTGGGTGGGAGTTTGGTGTTTGGTGCTTGTTTTGACTTCCGCATAATGATTCTGTGCAGCTGTCTCCACCGGGCACTTTTTGACTCTCTCATTGGTGGTGAGTAGGTGATTGCACTGGGTAATGGGTATTTAATGGAGCTTTAGTCATTTGTGCACTGCATTACCTGGAAGAAGGTCCCTCTCAGAGGACCGAAACGTTTCTTTTTAGTCCTGTGCATTTTGGGGTAATAAGAAACAAATAAAGGTACAATTAAGAAGTATAAGGCAGTTAAAAATATTATACTGTTTAATGTATATAGAACGTGAAGGAAAATCTATGGATCTAAAAACCTAAAACTGTATAGGGTGCTGTGTGATTAAAATACAATGTGAGCATTTCTATAAAATAACATATAACACAGAAATCTGCTTATTATTGAAATAATATTTTACGCTTTATACAGATGTAACAAGATTTACTGTCTCTGGAGCCACGGCTTGGGAAACAAAAGTTGTGGCTCTAGAGGCAGTGTCTGCTGGGGTCTCGCTATGGGGGTCCATGCCTCCAGATCAGATTCCCCCACCGTGCTAATCCTCCTGCTCCAGGGCAACCAGGGTTGCGTGACCGCAGCTTATTCCGATGATGGAAACATTAAGCTTTTCTACTGAACATCTGTATGCAAAATAAGTGGATTGGGGTTCTGCAAATCGTACATTTGAAAGTGGCACACAAGATAAAAAGGGTCAATTTTTACCATTTATATATTTCTTTTCTATTGACCTCAATTGAAATAGTAACTAATGATCAATTTCATAGAGAAATCAATGGCCAATATCCACGCAAATGGGTGCTAATCTTTAGTATGCCTTTAGTTTCATGGGAATAAAGGTGTGCTAAATCTTAGCACCATTTTGTAAATCTGGGCCATTGTGAGGGAGCATTGACCAGCAGATCGTGTGGGTTTTTCTGATGTGAGAAAATGGGCATACATTTGGAGGTAGAAGTTCCACTAGAATATGTTTTTTTTTTAAAATATGCGTGAAAATATATATAATAGTCATTTTCAACAAGTGTATAGTGGCACCCGGTGGCAGTAGCATAATCCATCGATGGTGCTACCCTAAATTGTAGAGCAAGTTACATTTTAGAAGGCTACACAAATATAATATATATGAAATATAACTCCCCTCTAACCTGAATAAAAACTACATCTAAGTTTACAATTTTTTTTAAAATAAAGAACATTGTCTTTACAAGTATTATTTAGCAAAGCTTTTTACAGAAAAAGCTATGGCAAGAAAGGCATAAGAGTGTCACCCATATTATGAAAATAAAGCAGGAGATAATGATGTTTGCTAAATCTGGTGCTGTGTTTGACAACTCTGTTGCATTAGTAGACTCTGAAAATAAGATGTTCTGATAACCACTATCCAATATTTACTGTTGGCTGAAAGTACCTGCTTCTCTCTTTCCACTTGCAGTATATGTACTGATCAATGTTATCATTGCAAAAACAGTGGAGTCTTAAATAAGAGACACTATGATGTCATGAAAGTAACACCCATTATTTTACCTTTACAGCTGTCGGAGAAGTACGGTTCAGTGTACACTTTATACTTCGGGTCACGTCCTGTTATTATTCTCTGTGGCTACAAAGCAGTGAAAGAAGCCCTCATTGATCAAGGAGACGAGTTCAGTGGCAGAGGAAGGCTGCCTACACTGGACAGAATTTTCCAGGGATATGGTGAGAAACCTGTGTACATTACATTCCCTCTAGTGGTACATCCCACTCTCTCCCACCACTACAATTCCAGACATACGGTATTAAGCTCATCCATTTCCCTTCATATGCTTGCCCTCGGAGCCATAACCTCAGATGTACCTATTTTCTCAATTATTCATCCACTAATTCTAAAGCAAGAGTTTCCACAACGTTTTATATTAAAGAGGATAGCTTTTTTATCAACTCGTGGCTACTTCTTTTGCTCTTTTTAACAAAAACATTTTTGTAACGGGCATGCTGTTTGCCTGTAAGTTAAATGTTCTCTTTGTTCTGTTTTCTTCATTTTTTTCAATTGTTTTGCTTTAGTAATATAAAAAAGACAATTCCAATGCATTCTGTAGCTAGTTATGTGCTATCTAGTCACAATTTCCTTTAATGTCGTGTTTTATTTTTTACAGACTACTTATCTAGTAGTTTTTCACTTGCATGCTTTGCTAGAAACCAAAAGAAGAATTAAATAGTGTGGTGACTCTCTTTTCACACAAGCCAAAATCTCTACAGTACATGCAGTACATGCAGAATTGTCAACATAATCTGTTATTTGAGATATCAATTCCTTGGCTTTAAAATCTGATCAAAATTACAATATAGAGCACAAACTGAAATTCACACACAAAAATAAATAAGTGACTTAGTGCACCCTAAAATGGTCACTAGTACCGTGTGAATATAGATAAACACATATTAAGGTGCAAATTAGTGTTATTCTTACTGTGCAATTGTAACGGAGTGCAAACCCCAAACAAGGCGTGACCGCGAGGCCGAGGTGGGGATTTGATATTACACCAACCTACAGCTGCGTGGTCGCGTCTGGAGTGTAGATTGGTCAAGCTAGCCGGGTCGGGGTAGCTTGGTGACGTGGTACCTGGCACGTAGAACACGCGTCCCACCCGTATGTGATGTGCTGAGGATGCCCCCGTGTGGGTGCAAACCGAGAGGCAGGACCGGAAGGCTTTGTATAAACATCCACGTGCGCCCTTAGTCCAAAGGCTGATGGTCCAGGTGACGCGCCGCAGGAGGTGGGGGAAGCAGAGCACCCGATCGCGGGCCGAGGTAAGGAGGGGGACGCTGAGGGTAGCGGGACTCACTGATCCTTACAGTAACCCCCCCTCCACGAGAGACCTCCGGTGTCTCAGGAACAGCTTGTGAGTGTACTTGGCATGGAATATGCGAACAAGCCTTGGACCGTGAAGACAGTGGTGAGGAACACAGAATCGTTTCTCAGGTCTGAAACCCTTCCAGTGCATGAGATACTGGACCGATCCCCTTGAAATCCTGGAGTCCAAGATAGACTGAACCTTGTACTCTTGTTGGCCATGTACGAAGACTGGAGCCGTAGACGAGGAGGGACCAAGAAAGCAAGCGTCCCGCATGGCTGGTTTTAGCAGACACATGAAAAACAGAGGGGAACTTCATAGAAGGAGGAAGGCGTAGTCGGTATGCCACTGACTTTTTCCAAGATGGAATATGGTCCAGTTTTAGTGTAGAGACCTTGAGCCTTATAATCCTAGAAGACAACCACACCCTGACACCTGGTTTGAACTCTTGGATTCTCCTTCAGTGACGGTCTGCCTGTCCTTTTGTCAGGTAGTTGCCTTCTTTAGGTTCTCCTGGATCTTTTCCACAAATGTTGAAGACTAAGAATTCTGTCATCTGCTGCTGCTACCCCATAAGTGGGAGTAGGGATGGGTAGAAGTGATGGGTGGAACCCATAATTAATGAAAAAGGGCGACTCCATGGTGGATTCATTATGCAAGCTGTTATGCGCGAACACGACCCAGAGCAGAAGATCCGACCAGTCGTCCTGAGTGTCTGAAACAAAACACTGGATGTATTGTTCGAGAGAAGGAGAAAAACTGGAAGAGCACTACTGTAGGTATCAAAAAAGTAGAAAGGAGGGTGCGTATCCCATAAAAAGATTATTTATTGGTCATGGAAAAACAGGGCAATGGAGAGCCCTACCAACGTTTCACGCTTCACAGAGCACTTTCTCAAGGTATACATATCACAACTTTATTAACATATATATAGACACAAACTGACATAACCAGCCAATACTCACAGCTCACATGCGATCCACCCACTTTGATTGCTAATGGTCTTCTGATGTGTATACACCAAATCAGTATATTCAGACACAGAGACGACAGTGACAAACTCCGCCCCAACTACCAATCCGGAGACATACGTGGTCTAGCAACCCCCAGTAGTACGCACTTGCACAGTAACCAACTGAGGGAGAGTCTTCAATGACAATGGAGGCCATGGGGCGTGGGGAGAGCACGTCATCAAATGGCCCTGACTGTATACCTCACTAGGGCTCTAAGTGCGTGCGCAACTGTGCTCTGCAAGACACTAGTCCCTCCCCACAGTGGGAGCAGACACAGTGAGCTCTGGACCATCGGCGGAGTGTGCTTGCGCAATACCAACCGCCGCATCAGAGGTTCACAGAATACCCCAAGTGCGGGGTGGGAGAATGAAAAGCCAGAGCGCAGAATTATGCGCAGTACAGAGGGTGAACACATAGGGGGCTATGCACTAAGCTTCGATAAGTCACTTTTAGAGCGCAAAGTGCTCTTCGATCGTGATTTTTGGCTCAACCCGATGCACTAAGCAACGCAAACAGGCACTTTGTGCTCTAAAAATTACTTTTTTCAGGGATTTTTTCTAAGTCCAACTTTGCTCGATCGCAGCCCTGTTTGCGTGAAATTCTTCCCTTAAGCGGGATGCACTAAGCAACGCAACCTTAGCAAACGCGAAAGTTGCGTTGATTAGAACACGTCAGGTCAGAGTAGGCGCAAAGAAATCTGGACTTAGAAAAAATTCTGGGTTTTTTTTTTTGCATGCGCAAAACCCATACAGCAGGTCGGCGGGTGTCCCCGGCTCACCAAGCGGGGGTCCCCGCGGGGTCCCCTGAGCTGAACCGCATTGATTTCTGCCTCAGAGACCCCCTGCTTCCCGAGTTACAGGCCCCGGTTTGGGGCATCGGTGCCAGTGCGGACGCCATCTTTATAGAGCCCACGTCGCGTCTTGGATGCTATAAAGATGGCGGCGGCACTGGCACCGGGGCCTGTAGCTCGGGAAGCAGGGTGTCTCTGAGGCAGAAATCAACGCGGTTATGGGGTGCTGGTATCCCCTGCAGAATGTAAATAACCCGGTCACGTGATGCGGGAGCTTTAAACTGCAGGGGATACCGGCACCCTATAACGGAGCCTGTAACTCCTGAAGTAGGGGGTCCTCGGACCTGAAACCAATGCGGTTCAGCTCGGGAGACCCCCTGCTCATGTACACTATTATTAAAATGTTTTTATTTAGTGTAGGATCGCCTGTAACAGTCTTGCATGGAGATAGCAAATCTCCATGCAAATGTTACATGTTGCTTTTTTTTCTATCAGCTAGCAAACGGAGAGGTTCAGAACGCTAGCAGGGGGAAAAAAAGCAAACCGTACGCCGTGGCTGTTTTGAGCTATTTTGAGCAGGTACGTTAAAAAATGGCCTCAAGGCCTTAGTGCATCGCGTCCCCCGCCTCACTTTTTAACGAACCTGCTTTTTGGCCAAATCAAAACGCAAAGCCATTGAGCTTAGTGCATAGCCCACATAGTGTGCTGTGAAATATAAACACATAACATTATTAAAATCAATAAACGTAAAATATATATTAACAAAGAAACCATATTTGTAACCCCCCCCCCCCCTGTCTTAATCTCTTCTAAATGATGTTAATCGACCAGAAGGGGTAAATAAAAACTATCACTTGACATATGTATAGTCAAACCAACATCCTGATTTGTTGAGGGAGCTGATGATGGTGAGTAAATAGAGTGGGTATAGAATGGCAAGCAAAGAACATGAGATTGAGTGGAGAAACCTAATATAATGTGAAGATAAGATGTTATTTGTCTAGAAAGGTTCCCCCATACATATATGCCCATGGTTGCTTAGCACATATATCCACTATATAAACTTAGCTAGTACATCCAGCTGTTGAAACATAACAAAGTGTATAACAGATATACATATACAGTAATTGACAGGAAAAAATACTCTATCATATTGTAGCTTCCAATATCATTTTGAAGCTTATTAAACAAACAAGTACAAAAAGATGTAAGAGCAACCAGTTAGAGGGAGGAGAGCAACGTATTGAGGAAACATTTTGAAAGAATTACATCCTCAAAAAAGCGCCTTAATAGAAGGGCATCTTGTTAAAAAATAATAAATAAAAGAAAAGAAAGAAGACTGAAAAGAGAAGGCATAATCAAGACAATAATATTTACCATGCAATCATAAATCAGATTGTATTAAGTTACATGATTACATAATAGACCAACTCAAAGCAAAAAAAAAAAAAAGGGGGGGCAAAGAAACTACGAGACGCTCCGGAATGTGATACTGCTCTTGTACAATGTCTCTCACGGCGTCAAAAGAGTTGGCGGAGAGAATATATTTGGAGGGAAGAATGGGTTCTTGCTGATCCTTTTTTTTGTCATCCACCAGGAACTGACAGGAACAAGTATCGGCTTTAATATTTTTAGAGTCCGGGAAAAAAGAGATAATAAAAATAAAACGGGAAAAGAAAAGTGACCACCGTGCTTGACGGGCCCCTAAGCGTCAAGCGCCTTCGTAGTAGAGCAAATTCTTGTGGTCCGTGAGAATAGTGATCGGGTTCTCTGTGCCTTCCAACAGGTGTCTCTATTCCTCCAGGGCTAACTTGATTACTAGGAGTTCTCGGTTACCCACATCATAATTTTGATCAGCTGGAGAAAAAGGCACAGGGATGGTGTCTGCCTTGAGGTTTCCTTCTCTGGGAGAGAATGGCACCGGCCCCGACGTCTGATGCATCTACCTCCAAGGTGAACGGTAGCTTGGGGTCCGGATGTATGAGGATAGGTGCAGAAGCACTGAAGGCATTTTTCAAACGATCAAAAGCTTGGATAGCTGCTGGCGACCATGAAGCAGGATACGCACCTTTCTAAGTTAAAGCTGTGATGGGAGCTACCGCAGAAGAGAAATTTTGATTGAACCTGCGGTAGTAGTTCGCAAACTCCAGGAAATGTTGAACGACTTTGAGGGTAGTGGCACGAGGCCAATCCAGAACCGTCTTTACTTTTGTAGGATCCATGGTGAGTCCTGTGTTGGAAATTATGTATCCTAGGAACGCTGTGGAGGATTGATGGAAATTGCATTTTTCCAGCTTTGCAAACAAATGGTTTTCACGTAGACGTAGAAGTACCTATTTGACATGGTTGTCATGCTCCTGTGAGGCCTTAGAAAAGATCATTATATCATCCAGATAGATGACGACGAATTGATTGAGTAGATCTATGAAGATTTCCTTAATGAAGTCCTGGAAAACAGCAGGGGCATTAGAGACGGAAGGGAATGACGAGATAATCATAGTGGCCATCACAGGTATTGAAAGCCATTTTCCATTCGTCACATTGACAGATGCTTACCAAATTGTAGGCCCCACAGAGGTCAAGTTTAGTGAAGATATTGGCTCCTTGGAAACGAACAAAAAGTTTAGCAATCTGTGGTAAAGGGTAACGGTTTTTGACAGTGATTTTGTTAAGACCTCTGTAATCAATACATGGACATAGTGACCTGTCCTTTTTCTTCACAAAGAAGAATCCTGCGCTGGCTGGAGAAGAAGATTTTCGAATAAAACCCCTTTGTAAATAGTCATGGATTTACTCCTTCATAGCTTTCGTCTCAGGATGGGAAAGTGGGTAAGAAATTCCCTTGGGAGGTACAGAGCCAGGCATAATGTCAATAGGACAATCGAAAGGAAGATGCGGTGGTAAGACCTCAGATCTGGCTTTTTAAAAAATGTCTTGAAATTCGGCGTAGACCTCGGGCAATTTTACCTTCTCTTCTTTGGGATCAGAAATTGCACCAATACGTTTGATGAGCACAGCGCAGTTCTTGGAACAAAAGGGGCTCCACAGAACCGGTTCCTTGTCAGACCAATCGATGTGTGGATTGTGAAGTTGCAGCCATGGGAGGCCAATAATCACATTCACCGAAGGGGTGCGAATGGCATCCAGCTGGATCTCTTCCATGTGGTCCTCACATGTACAAAGATGAAAGATAACGGCCAGTAAAGAGATATATGCTGGTTGCAGAGGTCGACCATATATGGCTTCTAACCCAACTGGGCATTTCTTGTGAACAAGGGGGATGTTATTCCTCTTGGTCGAAGCCTTGATTGACAAAATTGCCTCCAAAGCCAGACTCCAGAAAGGCCTTGCAGAAATGTGGAAGCCCTCCTAGGTAAGCGTAACAGGAAGCAAGATCCTGGTAGGCAGCTGATTCGCTGTGATAGGGGATGTACAGTAGAAAGTGTTCCCAATGTGATTCCCCTAGACCTCATTGGAAGTTGGCATTGGAAACTTGTGGGGACAAAAGAGACATGAAACACACAAGTAATCACAAGGATTACATAAAGCTCCCAATAGTAGCACTCATGATAGATAACACTAAAGGTAGAAATGTTATTACAGTGGAAGCCAAAAATAGCCAAATCCCACAGTGGGGTCAGCCGCAAAAGGTCAAACTCAACAAAAATAATAAAGTTTTATTAAAAATTAAAACCCGACGAAACACCATAAAAATGCATAAAAATGCATAGTTAAAAGTCCCCAAACGAGTATGGTGTGAGAGGAATAGGCAGTGTAGTATATCTTATGCCTAAATCGCACTAACAAATGGTGATATGCTGTACTTATAACACCAGTCTCACACAAACTCTATGTGAGGTTGTACAGGCAAAAATAATGCCAACACACGCAGCAGGAGAGTAAGAACTTAGTAACTACCCATAGACACTGAATAAATCAACCAAATGATGAGTATACAACCTGATGTAGTGTGTCCTGCGCTAGTAAGTGAACAGCTGCTGCCCTGGGAAGTATCCCGGACTGATCTCGCCTCCACAGCGTGCTTTCTCAAGGGCGAGGAGTAGTTTGTGATGTGTAGTGTGACCTTATGTACCCTCCCTAATAGGGGAGGAGCGGACAAATTGCCTGTAAAGATCCTACCTGGCAATGACGATGAAGGAAAATCCTTACCAGACAGACAAATAAGGAATCAAGGGGTGGGTGGGTAGGGAGGGGAGGGACAAAGGTGAGGGGAAAGGGGGAGAATAGACTAATATGGTAAATGAATGATAATTAACATACATATATGATTGTAAAGGCACCCATAAGTAATGGAACAGTCAGACAATGGCATACATCAGGAGATGCTCACAAAAATGAATAATAATTGAATAAATGAAATGAATAAAAATGTATAAAAAATGAAATAACATAAATAAATCAATGAATAAATAAATAAATCAATGAATAAATAAATAATTGAATAAATAAATAGGTAGGTGTAGGAGTGGACTAACCTGACGGATCCGCCAATAGAGTCAAAAAGGAACCTACTAAGCTGGTATTATAGCAGGTCCTATATACCGGGATCCCTCTACCCAAAATCAAAGCAAAGGAGAAAAAATAAAACCTTCATTGAGACCGAGACATTGAGATAGTGTGTTTAATAGGCAAATCCACCTACATTCGCATTGTCTCAATTTGATATCTCAGTTGCCCTTGCGTGGGCCCCAGGGTATATGAGCTATTCCCATAGATTGTAAATTGGAAGCATCTCCCTGGTGTATGTCATTTATGTGTCTTGCCACTGGTGTATCAAGTTTGTTCCGGACAGAACCTAGATGTTCCAAAATGCGTACTTTAAAGACTCTGTGTGTTTCTCCAACATATTGTTTACCACAGGAGCAATGGATCAAATATACCACCCCTGTGGTAAGACAGTTAATAAAGTCTTTGGTAAAATAGGTGTTGAGAGAAGCGGAATCAGTAAATGTTTTGCTTACTTTGATTGAAGGACAAGCCTTACAACGTCCGCAGGTATATGTGCCACAGGGTTTATTACCTAGCCAAGTACGTTTTGGTTTTGTCTGAAAGTGGCTTTTAACCAGATGGTCACGGAGGTTACGTGCCCTGCGGCTAACCATATTTGGTGTATTTTGTAGTATTTTCGATAGGTCATCATCTTGAAGCAAGATGTGCCAGTGTTTAGTTAAAATCTGGCGAATGGATTGCCACTGACTACAAAACGTCCCAATAAAACGTATGGTTTGTGCCTTATCGTCATCCAGTCTTGGATGTTCCACAAGTAAACTAGGTCTTGGGGTGTTAAGTGACCTATGGTATGCCTTTTTAATAATGGATTTTGAATATCCTCTTTCCAAGAATCGCTTGGTGAGGTCTTTGGCCTGGATCTTAAATTCTGTAGCGCTGGAACAGTTACGTTTTAGGCGAAGAAATTGGCCTGTGGGGATGTTACGTATCAATTGTTTAGGGTGATGGCTGTCTGCTTTGAGGAGACTGTTTGTGGTGGTGGGTTTGCGATAAATTGTGGTTTCTAATTTACTGCTCGTCTGCTTAGTGATTGTGATATCAAGAAAGTTGATGCACTCCTTTTGAATATCGTATGTTAATTTCAGATTACAGTATGTGCATTATTATTGAGCTTATCAATGAATTCTACCAAAAGATTCTCCGTGCCGTTCCATAACAGGAGCACGTCATCAATGTACCGGGACCAAAGATCTATATGATCTGTGTACATTGAGTAGTCCTCCATGAACACCACGGTTTCCTCCCACCAGCCTAGATAGAGATTAGCATAGGTGGGAGCCCATGTGGTGCCCATGGCGGTTCCCTGGATTTGGTGGTATATCTTATTATTAAATAAAAAGAAATTCTTGGTAAGTACAAAATTAAGCAGTTGTAATACAAACTCATTATGTGCATGTGAATGAGTATCCCTGGCCCAAAGGAAATGTTTAATTGCTTGTAAACCAGAGGCATGAGGTATACTTGTATACAAGCTTTCCACATCAATACCCACTAGTAAGGTATTGCTATCCACAGTAATACCATCTAATCTCAGGAGTGCTGCCTTTGTATCTTTAAGATACGAGGGAAGTGCGTCCACAAAAGGGTGTAAGAAGGTATCTATATAGATGCTGGCGTTGGTAAAAGGTGGCCAAGGGCGGGTGCTTAATAAAGATAAACTCTGATTCAATTTTCTTGATCACTTTTTTCTCAACACCAGTCTGGAGAATTAATGATAGTTCAGTCAGGAAAATATCAGTCGGATCCTCAGACAGAATATTGTAACAATGTTTATCAGACAGTAAATGAAGGCATTCGTCAGCATAAGATTCTGTATCCAAAATTACCACGTTGCCGCCTTTGTCCGATGGCTTTATGGTAATGGTATCATCATATTCAAGATCTTTCAGAGCTTGATATTCTTTAAAGCTCAAATTGTCAAATTGTATGTTTTTGGATTTTGTGTCATTTGAATGAAATCCTTTGTCGCTAGCTGAGTAAAAACGTCAACATTGGTACATGTCTGTAATGATGGTGTAAAACATGATTTTTTTACGTAATTGTGTATATGGACCCTCACCAGCGCTTCTTGTATTGTCTTGTTCTAATTCATGTAAAACTTCAAGAAAAGCAAAATCTCTTGAGTCATAGTTTTCCGTCGGGGTATTAATACTCTGTAGTCTTTGTCTACGTTTAAAGAAGACATGAAGGGATAACTTACGTGCAAAGAGATTCAGGTCTTTGATATTTTCAAAAGTATCGGCCTTATTTGTTGGGCAAAATGTAAGCCCTCTGGAAAGGACACTAAGGTGTTCTGTGTTAAGAGGTTTCTTGGAAAGGTTGATCACCTGCGTCGGTGATAACGACCGCGTCTGTGAGATCTCCTCATCCCCTGGTCTTTGTATCCCCATACTGCCCTGTCTCTTAGATTTGGAGCCTGCCCCCCTTCTGGTCTTTCTTGTCCTGGGGAGATGTAATCTGGGCCAGTAAGGCCTAAAAAAGTTTGGCCTATAGGTGCATAGGAAGTGGATGGAAGGGAGGTGAACCTCTGATGGGTGTGTTCCTTACCCTGTTGTGAGTCTGATTCGGCATCACTAGCCGAAGCCTCACAATCTGTTGTGGAATCTGCCCCTTTTGTGTCCTTTCTTGATTTCTCCTGTTTTAATTTATAGCTGAAAATTTTATTAGTTTCAAAATCTCTGGTGTCTCTAGAGTATTTACGTGTTTCCTGGCTTTTATATCAGCAGTAAGTTTATCTATTTGTCCCTTCAAACGTTTTTCAAAATCAATAAAGTCAGCGTGTTCTCGCCATGTATCAACCCTAGCGAGCAAATTATTAACTTCTGTATTAATCTTGTTCAGTCTTTTCTTTTCATATGTAATGAGTAAATTGATAAGATCACCTGAGCATTTCAAGACAGTACTTTCCCAGTCCTTAATAAATTGGGTGTCTTCAATAAGGTGAGAAGAGATTTGCTTTTCTTGAAGTTTTACATGAATTAGAACAAGACAATACAAGAAGCCCTGGTGAGGGTCCATATACACAATTACGTAAAAAATCATGTTTTACACCATCATTACAGACATGTACCAATGTTGACGTTTTTACTCAGCTAGTGACAAAGGATTTCATTCAAATGACACAAAATCCAAAAACATACAATTTGAGCTTTAAAGAATATCAAGCTCTGAAAGATCTTGAAAGTGATGATGCCATTACCATAAAGCCGTCGGACAAAGGCGGCAACGTGGTAATTTTGGATACAGAATCTTATGCTGACGAATGCCTTCATTTACTGTCTGATAAACATTGTTACAATATTCTGTCTGAGGATCCGACTGATATTTTCCTGACTGAACTATCATTAATTCTCCAGACTGGTGTTGAGAAAAAAGTGATCACGAAAATTGAATCAGAGTTTATCTTTATTAAGCACCCGCCCTTGGCCACCTTTTACCATCTTCCCAATGTCCAAAAGGTATCAAACCTCCACCCGGCAGACCAATAGTGTCTGACGTTGAAAATCTTACATCCAACGCCAGCATCTATATAGATACAGGTAAACCCCGTTATAACACGGTCCTCGGGGTCGACCCCGAGACCACCGCATTAGTAACGGGGTCGCGCTAATTTTTTTTAAAAATGGCCGCCGCGTGCCTGATCGGGAAGGAGTGAGGAGGGAAGGAAGTTAATTAAATAAATAAATAAAAAAAAAGTTTTAAAAAAATGGCGGCGATTCATCCCTCCTCCCTCTCCCTCCCAGCCCCCTCCCTCTCCCTCTCAGCCCCCTGGTTTTGCGGTGCATGGCAACGTGTGTCTGTGTCTTCCCAGCCAGATCTGCTACTGCAGCGTGTGTGAGTGTATTTCCTACCAGATCTGCTACCGCAGCATGTGTCTTCCCAGCCAGATCTGCTGCTGCTGCTGCTGCAAGAGGTGTGGTGTGTGTGTGGTGTGGTGTGTGTGGTGTGCGTGTGCATGTGCGTGTGTGTGTGTGTGTGTGTGTGTGTGTGTGTGTGTGTGTGTGTGTGTGTGTGTGTGTGTGTGTGTGTGTGTGTGTGTGTGTGTGTGTGTGTGTGTGTGTGTGTGTGTGTGTGTGTGTGTGAAAAACGGGGGCTGCTGGCATGTGAAAAACGGGGGCTGCTGACATGTGAAAAACGGGCTGGTGGGCTGCTGACATGTGAGGGGGGTGGGCTACTGACATGTGAGTGTATTGTGAGAGCTGTGTGCAGTGAGTGTGTGCAGTGAGTGTGTGCAGTTAGTGTGTGCAGTGTGAGCAATGAGCAGTGTGTGCAGTGTGAGCAATGAGCAGTCTGTGTGCAGTGTGCAGTGTGTGTCAGTGTGAGCAGTGTGTGTGCAGTGTGCAGTGTGTGCAATGTGAGCAATGAGCAGTGTGTGTGCAGTGTGCATTGTGTGCAGTGTGAGCAATGAGCAGTGTGTGTGCAGTGTGCAGTGTGTGTCAGTGTGAGCAATGAGCAGTGTGTGTGCAGTGTGCAGTGTGTGCAGTGTGAGCAATGAGCAGTGTGTGTGCAGTGTGTGCAGTGTGAGCAATGAGCAGTGTGTGTGCAGTGTGCAGTGTGTGCAGTGTGAGCAATGAGCAGTGTGTGTGCGGTGTGCAGTGTGTGTCAGTGTGAGCAGTGTGTGTGCAGTGTTCAGTGTGCACAGTGTGAGCAATGAGCAGTGTGTGTGCAGTGTGCAGTGTGTGTCAGTGTGAGCAATGAGCAGTGTGTGTGAAGTGTGCAGTGTGTGTCAGTGTGAGCAAAGAGCAGTGTGTGTGTGCAGTGTGCAGTATGTGTCAGTGTGAGCAGTGTGTGTGCAGTGTGCAGTGTGTGCAGTGTGAGCAATGAGCAGTGTGTGCGCAGTGTGTGCAGTGTGAGCAATGAGCAGTGTGTGTGCAGTGTGCAGTGTTTCAGTGTGAGCAGTGTGTGTGCAGTGAGCAGTGTGTGTGCAGTGTGTGCAGTGAGAGTGTGTGCAGTGTGTGCTCCCGTTTAAAAAAAATTAAATTAAATTATTTTTTTTTTAAACGGGAGCCACGGGAAAACCGCGTTATAACCGAATCGCGGTATAACAAGGCGCGTTATAACGGGGTTTACCTGTACCTTCTTACGCCCTTTTGTGGACGCACTCCCCTTGTATTTTAAAGATACAAAGGCAGCACTCCTGAGATTAGATGGTATTACTGTGGATAGCAATACCTTACTAGTGGGTATTGATGTGGAAAGCTTGTATACAAGTATACCTCATGCCTCTGGTTTACAAGCAATTAAACATTTCCTTTGGGCCAGGGATACTCATTCACATGCACATAATGAGTTTGTATTACAACTGCTTAATTTTGTACTTACCAAGAATTTCTTTTTATTTAATAATAAGATATACCACCAAATCCAGGGAACCGCCATGGGCACCACATGGGCTCCCACCTATGCTAATCTCTATCTAGGCTGGTGGGAGGAAACCGTGGTGTTCATGGAGGACTACTCAATGTACACAGATCATATAGATCTTTGGTCCCGGTACATTGATGACGTGCTCCTGTTATGGAACGGCATGGAGAATCTTTTGGTAGAATTCATTGATAAGCTCAATAATAATGCACATAATCTGAAATTAACATACGATATTCAAAAGGAGTGCATCAACTTCCTTGATATCACAATCACTAAGCAGACGAGCGGTAAATTAGAAACCACAATTTATCGCAAACCCACCGCCACAAACAGTCTCCTCAAAGCAGACAGCCATCACCCTAAACAATTGATACGTAACATCCCCACAGGCCAATTTCTTCGCCTAAAACGTAACTGTTCCAGCGCTATAGAATTTAAGATCCAGTCCAAAGACCTCACCAAGCGATTCTTGGAAAGAGGATATTCAAAATCCATTATTAAATAGGCATACCATAGGTCACTTAACACCCCAAGACCTAGTTTACTTGTGGAACATCCAAGACTGGACAACGATAAGGCACAAACCATACATTTTATTGGGACGTTTTGTAGTCAGTGGCAATCCATTCGCCAGATTTTAACTAAACACTGGCACATATTGCTTCAAGATGATTACCTATCGAAAATACTACAAAATACACCAAATATGGTTAGCCGCAGAGCACGTAACCTCCGTGACCGTCTGGTTAAAAGCCACTTTCAGAAAAAAAAAAAACGTACTTGGCTAGGTAATAAACCCTGTGGCACATATACCTGCGGACGTTGTAAGGCTTGTCCTTCAATCAAAGTAAGCAAAACATTTACTGATTCAGCTTCTCTCAACACCTATTTTACCAAAGACTTTATTAACTGTCTTACCACAGGGGTGGTATATTTGATCCATTGCTCCTGTGGTAAACAATATGTTGGAGAAACACACAGAGCCTTTAAAGTACGCATTTTGGAACATCTAGGTTCTGTCCGGAACAAACTTGATACACCAGTGGCAAGACACATAAATGACATACACCAGGGAGATGCTTCCAATTTACAATTTATGGGAATAGCTCATATACTGCACCGACACACTTTATTCGAGCAAATACCCAGTATGTACCTGGCAGATACCTGGAATGCGCCGCTCCTCACCTCTGACAAGCCCTGTTGCGTTTGCCTTCCCTGCCTGGGTTCATGCCTGGCTGACGGGCGGCTGATCTGTTAAATGATAATGATTAGGATTTAATAGGCTGCAATGCTTCGCGTGTCTACCAGATGGCATAAATTCATGAATTGTAATGCAGTATATATATATATAAACTGTGCAGTATTGCAGCCAGCGGGAATAAAATGCTTCAATCCCTGCCTGGAAAATACCTCAATGCACTCGGGCAGAAAACAGTCACAAACCTCAATACACCCGGGTATACCCGAATTCGTGGGACTAGCCGAGCTCGAATAAAGTGTGTCGCCAGTGTACCCCTGGGGCCCACGCAAGGGCAACTGGGATATCAAATTGAGACAATGCGAATGTAGGTGGATTTACCTATTAAACACACTTTCACCGCACGGTCTCAATGAAGGTTTTATTTTTTCTCCTTTTCTTTGATTATGGGTAGAGGGATCCCGGTATATAGGACCTGCTATAATACCAGCTTAGTAGGTTCCGTTTTGACTCTATAGGCGGATCCGTCAGGTTAGTCCACTCCTACACCTGCCCATTAATTTATTTATTTATTTAGTCTACCATTTATTTATTTATTCATTGATTTGTTTATGTTATTTCATTTTTTATACATTTTTATACATTTTTTATTCATTTCATTTATTTATTCAATTATTATTCATTTTTGTGAGCATCTCCTTATGTATGCCATTGTCTGACTGTTCCATTACTTATGGGTGCCTTTACAATCATATATGTATGTTAATTATCATTCATTTACCATATTAGTCTATTCTCCCCCTTTCCCCTCACCTTTGTCCCTCCCCTCCCTACCCACCCACCCCTTGATTCCTTATTTGTCTGTCTGGTAAGGATTTTCCTTCATCGTCATTGCCAGGTAGGATCTTTACAGGCAATTTGTCCACTCCTCCCCTATTAGGGAGGGTACATAAGGTCACACTACACATCACAAACTACTCCTCGCCCTTGAGAAAGCACGCTGTGACGTGAGAAAGCACGCGTGACGTCATCACGTTGGCGCTCACGTGGTTAGTGTTTGGAGGCGAGATCAGTCCGGGATACTTCCCAGGGCTGCAGCGGTTCACTAACAAGCACAGGACACACTACATCAGGTTGTATACTCATCATTTGGTTGATTTATTCAGTGTCTGTGGGGAGTTACTAAGTTCTTACTCTCCTGCTGCGTGTGTTGGCATTATTTTTGCCTGTACAGCCTCACATAGAGTTTGTGTGAGACTTGTGTTACAGTATAAGTACAGCATATCACCATTTGTTAGTGCGATTTAGGCATAAGATATACTACACTGCCTATTCCTCTCACCACCATACACGTTTGGGGACTTTTAACTATGCATTTTTATGCATTTTTATGGTGTTTCGTCGGGTTTTAATTGTTTAATAAAACTTTATTATTTTTGTTGAGTTTGACTTTTTGCGGCTTACCCCACTGTGGGATTTGGCTATTTTTGGCTTCCACTGTAATAACATTTCTACCTTTAGTGTTATCTACACTGGCGACACACTTTATTCGAGCTCGGCTAGTCCCACGAATTCGGGTATACCCGGGTGTATTGAGGTTTGTGACTGTTTTCTGCCCGAGTGCATTGAGTTATTTTCCAAGCCGGGATTGAAGCATTTTATTCCAGCTGGCTGCAATACTGCACAGTATATATATATATACTGCATTACAATTCATGAATTTATGCCATCTGGTAGACACACGAAGCATTGCAGCCTATTAAATCCTAATCATTATCATTTAACAGATCAGCCGCCCATCAGCCAGGCATGAACCCAGGCTGGGAAGGCAAATGCAACGGGGCTTGTCAGAGGTGAGGAGCGGCGCATTCCAGGTATCTGCCAGGTACATACCGGGTATTTGTTCGAATAAAGTGTGTCGGTGCAGTATCATGAGTGTTACTATTGGGAGCTTTATGTAATCCTTGTGATTACTTGTGTGTTTCATGTTGCCTTCTTTCTCCTAAGCACCAGGTAGCTTTTGTTTATGTTTATTTTGTTGTTGTTTTGTTTGGTGAGCGACATTTTCTCTGTGTGTTTATAGGGGACAAAAGAGAACCTGATGCCCGGGATTGCCACAGTAGAGACAACGCCCGGCGTTGCGTCTATGCAGTTTCTTGCTGGAAGAAAACTTGTTACCCCCAAGTTGCATAGGCTCTGAGATATCTGGCGGAAGGGGTTTAGCTGTTACGGCATGGGAAGAAGGAACCATGCTGGTGTGCGTGCTCAAGACTTGCCCCACCTCAGCAGGGTCCATGTTTGTTGGGCTGAGCATACTACAGTGGCGGCCGCCCTTAGTCTAAAGCGGCCACCTCCGCAGTTATTTTTCAAATGCATTCAGACGCGGGCTTTTTTTTTTTTCTCCAGCGCCGCAGGCGCTTCCTTTGTTCAGCGCCATTAGTGCTGATTGGAGAAATGGCCGCACGCGGCCGCAAGATGCAGCTGGCGCGTGGCCAATTTCCACGGGGAAAACAAAAAGCCGAGAAAAAATGCGGTTAAGCTTTAGATTAAGCTTGGCTGCAGCAGTATAACGGAGTGCTCACCAAACAAAGCGTGACGGCGAGGCCGAGGTGGGGATTTGATATAACACCAACCCACAGCCGCGTGGGGGCGTTTGGAGTGTAGATTGGTCGAGGTAGCCAGGTTGAGGTAGGAGAGGTCTGGATGATCAGTAATACTTGCCAAGATCGTGTTGGACAGTAGTGGATCATAGGAGGTAATTAGCCGTGGTCTGGATTGGAGAGAGGCAGATCGTCGTAGTATTTAGCTGAGGTCAGTGTTGGAATGGATCGTCGAGGAGATAGCCGGGGTTGGAATGGAGAAGTGCGGATGGTTGTACTTAGCCGAGGTCAGGAGAACAGAAGAGCGGAGTCCCGAGGAAAATCTAAGGTCAGGAACAAGGATCTGGAGACACAACAAGACTGTGGAGGCAAGACAGAAGTGAACACTTCTCTAGCAGTAAGGCTTATGCTCAACCGATAAACCAGTGAAATGGCTGAGCATATAAGGCAAACAGGAACCAATGAGAACAAGGCAAGAGAACGCGCATCAGGAGCCCTTGCTGCGATTGGTGCAGGAGACAGGTGTGGGAGGGCTTAGAGGCGGAGGTTGATGATGTGGTACCTGCGCACGTAGAGCACGCGCAACTCGGAGGCGGGACCAGAGGGTTTGGTATAAACTTCCGCGGGTGATGCGCGCACGCCCATAATCTGACGGCTGATAGATGGCCCTGGTGATGCGCCGCAGGAGGTGGGGAAAGCTGAGCACCCGATCGTAGGCCAAGGTAACGAGGGGGCACGCTGAGGGTAGCGGGACTCGCGGATCCTTACAGCAGTGCCCAATTAGTGAACCGAATCACTGACAGTTGGTCTATTGCAGTCAGTTAACCCAATGCAGTATAGATCATGCTATCTGCAAGCTGAAGTTCTCCTCGAAATGATATGATGAGAAGAACATAGCAGAATTAAATTTCATTTGCAGTTACAGGACAGGGAAAAGTAGGGAATGCACTCACATTTTCCAAGTCTATTTAGCGCAATAAGTGTGTTAAGGGCAGCTTCTTTGGAATGCACCAAAAACCGCCTCAGATCTGCCTTCAATGTCTCATTCCACTTATCGTGTCGGCAATGGCCTTGCCGGTATGGAAACTTCCGCGTGTGCGTGCGCACCAAGTACGGTGTCCCAGTGGAATCAGGATGGCTGGTCTGTACGGTGTCCTCTGAGTGACAAAAAACCAACGCATTTCGTCTTCGTCAGAATATCGGAACCCGTGAGGAAGGCGAAACGTGTAGGGTATTTTGCCACTCGGAGGACACCGTACAGTCCAGCCAGCCATCCTGATTGCACTGAGACACTGTTCTGTGGTGCGCACACAGACACAGAAGTTTCCATACCGGCAAGGCCATCACCGACACGAGAAGCGGAGCGAGACATTGGAGGCAGATCTGCAGCAATTTTTTGTGTATTCCAGGGAGACTTGAGTGTGCCCATAACACACTTATTGGGCTAAATGGACTTGGAAAATATGACTGCATTCCCTACTTTTCCCTGTCCTGTAACTGCATATTAAATTGTATTATGCTATGTTCTTCTTATCATTTCATTTTGAGGAGGACTTCAGCTTGCAGATAGCTTGATCTATACTGTATTGACTGCAACAGACCAGCTGTGAGTGCTTCAGTTCACTAATTGGGCACTGCATAACAAGAATTACACATATTTGTGCTTTAATATCTGTTTATCTTTAAAATCTGATCCCTGCATATTCTTCTCATTAGTCTCATTGCAAAACAAGTTAATAATGACAGGAATTAAGGTTGTTAATACTCTATATACATGGCATGCTCCAGGATACAGTATGTTCTTTTTACAGGGGTTGTTTTGAGCAGTGGTGAGCGCTGGAAGCAGCTGCGACGCTTTTCCCTTATGACCCTGAGGAATTTTGGAATGGGGAGAAGGAGCATTGAGGAGAGGATCCAGGAGGAGGCTCAGAGTCTGGTGGAGGAGCTCAAGACATATAAACGTATGAATCTGACTGTCTAGTGTTAGGCTCTCATCTCATCTGTTATAGGTTGTGATATCTTCTAGGGGATCCACATTAGAGTTCTTCCTTGATGAAATTATAGTATACAGAGCTTTCCAACCCCTCATAGGTTTATTCTTCAAGGTCTGTTCGGCTCTCACAAAATGTAAATTTCAAAAGTGAAAGTAAGAAAAATTGAGCAAAAAAGCTATGTTCATTGACTTTTTAGTATCACCCAAACTTTTTGCAAAATTTTTGCAAACTTTTTGCAAACTTTTGGATCAAAGTAAAAAAAAATTGTATCAATCTTTTTTATTGGCATTGACATTTCCGTTAATGAGTACATACTTTTCAGTAACATAAAATTGTTTAAGTTCGACTTTATTGAGTGCATGCTAGCCAACATTGTTTTTTAATTGTAGGGGTTAAGGGAGTGGAGGAGGGGGAGGGGTGGGGGGGGGGGGCTGGGAGTGGAGGAGGGTAGACAGACAGAGGGGGGAGGAGGGGAGGGAGGGTTGGAGAGTGGGAAAAGGAGGGCGGGTGCGGGGGGGGGGGGAAGTCCCCCTTGGCTCGTCTACGTCTCCCACCTTTGGGATCTGGGTTATTCCCTTCACTAGGGTTTGCGCTTTATGTCTTTATCTGAAGCCCTGGGGTCCTATCCATGGGTCCCATGTGTTCCAGAACTGTGTCATTTTTTTGTGCAGCATAGCTGTTAATTTTTCCATAGACATTACTTCATCCACCCGCCTTATGACTGTGTTTCTTGCAGGGGCTTTGACCTACTTCCAGGCTGCTGCTATTGAGCACCTGGCTGCAGTCAAGATTGCAGAGACCAGTCTACTCATGGGTGGGGGTAGGTCGTCAAAGGGTCTACTCAGCACCAGGGACAGTGGGTCTAGGGGAGAGGAATTCCCGTTGTCTCATAGAGCAGCGTCTGGATCCTAACCCACCAAATATGGGCCATGTCTCCCTTTTGACCACATCCTCTCCAGCACAGGTCTGGGGTGCCGGGGAAGATCTGGCTCAGTCTAGCTGGGGTCAGGTACCATTGGAATAGAATTTTGTAGATATTCTCCTTTGTTACTGTGCAGATTGAGGTTTCTGCTGCCATCTCCCAGATATCCTCCCACTCCTCATTGTCAATTTGTATATTTAAGTCCGCAGACCATTTTTGCATATAGTGGTGGGTCGGGGATTCTGATGCTGACTCTATCCCCCTATATATCTCAGAGATTAGGCCTCTTTGATACCTGCCTTTACTGCATAGTGTTTCGAATCTGGTGGGTGGGGGAAATTTGGAGTTCTGCGAGAGCGAGAGCAAAAAATGTCTAATTTGTAGGTATTTGAATAGGTGGAGGTGTTGAGCTTGGTATTTGTCCCGTACCTCTTTAAATGTTACAATCTCTCCATTTTTCAGCAAGTCTGCAACCAGCCTTATTCCAAGCCCCTGAAATTGGGCAAATTGCTTTTTGGAGCACCCGGGCGGGAAGTTCGGGTTCCCAAAGATCGGGGTGATTTGTGAGATGGTGTTTAGCAGACCATACTTCCCTTTGCTTTTCAGCCACGAGTCCCACGTGCATGTCATTGCTCCTAGATCAAACCTCCTTGATCCTCCTTCTTTTCCTCCTTGGGACCACAGAAGTAGCTGAAATGGTAGCGGGGCTGCGTAATGTGTTTCTATCTCGAGCCAGCGGGCCGCTGCCGGGTCGCAATTCCAAACTACGGCTTGCTTTAGCTGGGCTGCGAGGTAGTACCTGACCACATCGGGACCCCCAGACCTCCTCTTAGTTTGGCTGATAACATTACCAATCTGGGGACCCTCCATCTCTTGTCATTCCAGATAAATTGGAACATTTGGGCCTGTACATTTTTTATGGCTGTTAGTGGGACGACTACGGGGAGTGTTTGGAAATAGTACAACAGCCGAGGTAGGATGTTCATTTTGAGGGAGACTATTCTCCCGAACCATGATATTTGATGTTTTTTCCACGACTCTAAGTCTTTTTTAATTTGATCAAATAGTGGGGGGTAGTTGTATTGATAGAGGGATCCATGGGAGCTCGAGATTCTTATACCTAGGTATTTGATGTATGTGGTGCTCCACTTGTATTTATAATTGGACTGCAAAAGCTTCCACGTTGTGATTGGGAGGGATATGTTAAGTGCTTCTGACTTGTCTATATTTATTTTATAGTCAGAGACTGTTCCAAATTGGTGGAGTACCTTTTGTAGGTTCGGGAGGGAGATGTGGGGGTCAGCGAGGGTCAGGATCACATCATCTGCAAATAGGGAAATTTTGTATTCCTTTGTGGTGATCAAAATCCCATTGATGCCCTTTTGTTGTCTAATTTTGGCTGACAATGGTTCAATTGTTAAGGCAAATAGGAGTTGGGATAGCGGGCAGCCCTGTCTGGTCCCATTTCTGATTGTAATTGGGTCTGATAGTCCACCTGAAATTTTTACATATGCTGTGGGGTTTTGGTAGAGGGCTCTAACACCCTCTAAATAGGGACCACTAAAACCAAACTTCAGCATTGTTTGGTCTAGGAAGGACCATCTGATCCTGTCGAACATTTTTTCTGCGTCGAGGCTCAGGATCATTGCATTGGTTCCTGTGAGATGCACGTGGTCGATGATATCCACTATTTTGCGGGTATTGTCGGAGGCCTGTCTTCCTGACACAAAACCTATTTGATCTGTATTAATGAGTCTGGGGAGAATTGGGTTGAGCCTGTTTGCTAGTATCTTGCTGTAAATTTTGAGATCTGAGTTAAGTAGGGATATTGGCCTGTAGTTGCCACAAAGGAGCGGGTCTCGAACCTCCTTGTGGATAATGGCTAAATTTGCTGCAGTGATGTTAGCGGGGATTGGCTCTCCTTGTAAGAAAGAGTTGAACATGTCAAGTAAGTAAGGGACAGAGTCAGCATGAATGTCTTATAGTAAGTGTTAGAAAATCCGTCCGGGCCCGGAGTTTTTGCCGGATTTGAGGGAGCTAATGGCTTCGGTTAGTTCTTCTAGGGTAATGTCTTTATTTAGTTTATCTAGTTCGGCCTGTGAAAGGGAGGGGAGGGAGCACTCCTCCAGGTATTTCGAGATTGTCTCTAAGGGGGTCGGATTTTGGCCCAGAGGATGTAGGTTATACAGTTGAGAGTAGTAGTCAGCAAATTCTTGTGCTATTTCTTTTTCGTCATACTGCACCGACACACTTTATTCGAGCAAATACCCAGTATGTACCTGGCAGATACCTGGAATGCGCCGCTCCTCACCTCTGACAAGCCCCGTTGCGTTTGCCTTCCCAGCCTGGGTTCATGCCTGGCTGACAGGCGGCTGATCTGTTAAATGATAATGATTAGGATTTAATAGGCTGCAATGCTTCGCGTGCCTACCAGATGGCATAAATTCATGAATTGTAATGCAGTATATATATATATACTGTGCAGTATTGCAGCCAGCGGGAATAAAATGCTTCAATCCCTGCCTGGAAAATAACGCAATGCACTCGGGCAGAAAACAGTCAAAAACCTGAATACACCCGGGTATACCCTAATTCGTGGGACTAGCCGAGCTCGAATAAAGTGTGTCGCCAGTGAATGTCATTTTCCCTGATTTTGTGTGGATTTTGGATATTTGTGACTTTACCCGTATGCCTCTAAGTTTCGAGGCTAAAAGCTTATCGGCTTTGTTTCCTTTATCAAAGAATTTTTGTTTTGTACATCTTAGGGCCCTTTCTACTTCCTCTAATTGTGTTTGTTTGAGAGCTGCTCGCGTTTGGTTTAATTGCTTTAGTAT
The DNA here is from genome assembly GCF_040206685.1 of Ascaphus truei. Lineage (NCBI taxonomy): Eukaryota > Metazoa > Chordata > Amphibia > Anura > Ascaphidae > Ascaphus > Ascaphus truei. The sequence continues at coordinate 7,732,935 of NC_134489.1, forward strand.
TTTTTTGGATGCTGTTGTTTTGTGTTGCTGCTCTAGGTGTTTGATTTTATCTGTTAGTTCAGTTTGGAGTTTAGCTTTTTGATTTTTCTTATAGGCCGATATCGAGATTAATTCCCTCTAATTGAGGCCTTGTGTGCCTCCCAAAGCATAGCCGGGACCGAGACCGTACCTGCGTTTATCTGGAAAAAGGAGGAGAGTTTGCGTCTTATATTTGTCTCTGTCTCTGGGCAGTTGAGTAGGGAATCATTCAACTTCCATTTATAGGGATTGTTTTTGACAAAGGGTAGGGTGAGGGTGAGTTCCACTGGTGCGTGGTCAGACCAGGTAATTGGGCCGATATTGGAGTGGGAGGAAGCCTGGAGTATGTTATTGGTACCCAGAAAATAGTCTAACCTCGAGTAGGACTGATGAGGGGCGGAGAAGAAGGTGTAATCCCTTTGACCCTGGTGCTGAGCTCTCCACACATCGACCAGGGAGAATTCTTCTATTATTTCCCTGAATTTTTTTGCTTTTTTTTGTGATTGGATCATGTAAGATGTGCCTTGAGTTGCATTGGGTAGGTCTTTTGGAGTTTTTGTTTTATCTTGTGTGTGTGAGGCGACCATGTTAAAGTCTCCTCCTATAATTAAGGAAGAGAGTGCCTGCTGTTCCAGGGAGTCCAGTACTTTTTTGAGGAACTGGGTTTGATTTTCATTGGGGGCGTATATGTTCACCAATGTTATGGGTGAACCTGCTAGAGTACCCCGGAGCACCAGGAATCTTCCCTCTGGGTCTGATTGAGTGTGAGTTAGGGTGAAGGGGACATTGTTCCTTATTAGGATGCTACTCCTTTCTTTTTACTCGGGGAGGATGCGTAGAAAGCCTGTGGGAACAGGCTCTTGAATGTATTTGGGGGAACTGGTGAGTTAAATTGTGTTTCTTGCAGGAAAACGATGTCCCCTTTTGTTTTTTTGAGTTCCTGGAGCGCTAGTTTTCTTTTTTTATTTGAGTTTAGTCCCTTTATGTTAAGCGTGATTAATTTTATGTCTGTCATTTTGTGGCGTGCTTGTTTTTCGGAGCTCTGAGCTTCGAGGCCCTCTGTATTCCCACAGTGAGGGCTACTAGTCCTGCGAGCCTTAGGTGAGTTTGTGTAGGTGAGTGGGGGGGGTGGGGGAGGGTGGGGGGTTGGGAAGGGAGACACAATAGGGAGGGTGGGGGTCGTTGGGCCTTCAGATGGCCCTAGAAAGTAGGCCTCTCCCCTGTGGGCGAGAGAGGTACGGGGTTTATTACCCCTAGAGATCCTTCCAGAACTCAGAAAACGTTCGGAGACCGGAAAGAGGGTCCCACACCCTCTGTGTGAAAACTTACTTAAAACCACTTCTATGGAGACCACTTAGTGTTTAAATTTTAATGTGATGTTCAAATTTCTAAACATCATCACATAAACCTTGGGAAGAAACAAAACCTTTTTTAAGACCTCTATTTTGTCGGTCAACATTTATATCGTCTATATTGTTATGTTGTGGGCGTTCAATATTTATCAACCCGCTTTTTGGATACTCTGGGCCCGGAGTTAGCCTCGTCTCCTCTAGATGCTATTTTCCACTTCTCCGCTATAGAGGTGCGTCGTTCCTCTTCAAGATGGAGGGAAAGGACGGGGGGTTGGTGGGGGGGTTAGAGGGGAGGAAGGGGGGGGGCTGGGAGGTGAGAGGGGGGAGGAGGGGGAGGGAAAATGGAGGGAGGGGAGAGGTAGGTGGAAGGGGGAGGGGAGAGGTGGGGGAAGGGGAGAGGGGGGGAGAGAGGAGGGGGGGGAGGGGAGGGATGGAGGGGAGGGGGAGGTGGGCAAAAAAGGGGGGGGGAGGTGGGGGGAGTCTCTGGACAGGATAAGGATGTCTGTCTGGTTTGTCTTAGTTCGGGATAGTGTTGTTCCCTTTCTGTCTTTGCATGTATCTTGTCATTTGGGGGGGGGGAGGGAGAGCGGGGGGGTGAGGAGGGGGGGGGGCAGGGGGGTGGGGGGGAGGGGACGGGGGGGGGAGAGAGGAGGGTGGGCAGGGGAGGGGGAAGGAACCACTTGTCAGGGGGTGGATGCCTATCTGGCTTGTCTTATTTAGGAGCCCATGTGGGCTGGGTAGACATTTTTTTTATTAACCCTTTGTCTCTTCTCTTTTTGACAACTTGTATGGAAAAACACAACATTTGGCATTTATCATATGACATTTGCATTTTCTTATCATCTGATACATATATCCTATTGCTAGGGGGTACATTTGCTTTTGTCTGCTTATCAACTCTATTTCTTACGTGATCAATTGGCATCTTACATATATCATTTGCATTTTCTAATTGTCTTTTGCTTATATCTTATTTCTGCATAGTCCATTTGCTAGTATCTGCATTACCTCATTGTTTTTTGTTGTGATCATTTGGTTTCTACCTTACCACATTTGCATTTTGCTTTTGATTGTTGCTTAAGGCTAGACAATAAAAAACGGGGGATCGGGAGTGAGGATGGGCAGGTAGCGGGGGGGGGAGGGGGGGAGAGAGGGGAGCGGGGGAAGGGGAGCGGGGGAGGGGGAGCGGGGGGGGAGGAAACGGGGGGGAAGGGGAGCGCGGGGGGGAAGGGGAGCGGGGGGGAAGGGGAGCGGGGGGTATATAAGGGAGTGGTATAGGGGTTGCAGGTACATCCTGGATTAACAGTATATTCATTGCTCTTTCTAAATTGGCTAACTTTCCCCTGCTAGGCTGCTTTTAAAGAGCATATTGACAAAAGTCCGAGGGGGACTGGGAAAAGAAGGGTTTATACGACCTGGGCTCCTCGGACCGTGAAGTGGCAGGCCTGTCACTGGGTCCCATCATCCTGTGAGGGGGGGGTATGAAGGTGGACAGGGGGTCTAACTCTTCTGTTCATACAGGGGGCTGCGTCCTCTGTTCATGCAGGCGTGTTGCAGGTGCGTCGGTTGGCTTCGCTTTCTGCGCCCGTGGAGGGTTTCAACAGTACCTCAGTTCACTCCGTAGGTCAAGGTGGTGCTTGTCCTCTTCGGGGGGGCTAGCCGGGTCAATCAGCTCGCTACCTCAGGGCAGGACTTCGATCGAATGCTGACCGGCCTGGACGCGGTCGACCAGGATATCTTCTGGTGCTCCGATGAGGTGAGTAGTGAGAGCTTTTCCTCCTTGATGGGGTGGGGGGGATATTAGTTCACTGATGGGGTTTGTTGCAGGATCGCGGGGCAGGATGTGTGGGTGGGGGGGGGGATGAAAGTAGGTCGTGGGGAGTGGGGATAGAGGGGGGTATCAAGGGGGGGATCTGGGAGGAGGGGTGGGGAAAAAAAAGGGGGGGGAGTGTGGGAGGGGGGTGAGTCAGGGGGTGAGGGGGGGTGAGGTGTCTGACATGCGTTGGTTAATTGCTGGGTAGTGGGATTGGAGGTGCAGGTGAAGCTTCAGGGAGGAGGGGGAGGGCAAGTTTGTAGAGTAGGTTCCATAGGCAGATCGGTGGTTGATGGGGTTTACTTGCTTCGGGTCAGCGAAGGGCTGGGGAGACGTCGCTTCTCTCTGCTTATTTTTTTTTTTTTTTTGGGCTGCTTTCATAGTTTGTTGTTCCCTTTGGGGGGACCGTCATCGTGCTTCAGGTGGTATGTCCGTTACTTAGGGGCCTCTGTGTTCTGATTGGCCAGCCTTTCAGAGGCCCGGGGAACCTCCATCTCATCATTGTTTGTGGGGGACTTGGCTGGTGGTCTGTTGTCCTGTTGCTGACTCAGCCCCAACACTTTTAGGAACGCCGGCGAATCCTTTGGTCTGGAAATTGTATGGTGACGTCCATTCTTCAGGACGATCAGCTTAAAGGGGAAACCCCAACGGTAGGAGATTCCCCTTTCTTGTAGTATGTTCCTGAGGGGCTTCATTTCTTTCCTTTTTTCTAGCATGGATCTGGATAGGTCGCTGAAGATCTGTAGAGGTATGTTCTCCACTTGGATATCTCTTGCTCTCCTGCTTGCAGCCATGATCTTCTCCTTGGCTGAGTATGCGTGGAGCTTTATGATTACATCCCTGCGTCGTTCAGGGTCCGCAGGTTTGGGGCCCAGCACTCTGTGCGCCCTGTCCATCTGGAGATCATGCTCCGACAGGTCTGGGGATAGTTGTAGGAATAGTTTGCGAAGGTAGGCACGAAGCCCCTCGGCGGTGATCGTCTCTGGTATATTCCTGATTCTCAGGTTTTGACTTCAGTCCCTGTCTTCTTGTTCTTCCAGGGTGTCTCTTAGGTCTGCGACTTCTTGGCCGAGTCTTACGGTATGACTTCGTCCTCTGTTGCGTGTTGTGTGCCAACTACGTCTGTGACTTTGCGTTCCAGCACCTCAGTGCGCTTGGATAGCCCATGTATTTCAGTTCTCAGGCTTCCAGCACCATGTTCATGTCCGTTTGGATTTCTTTGCGTAGCTCCTTATGCATTCTTTGGAAGAGGGCTTCGAAATAGTGTTTGTTCAGCCCCGGTTCTTGTAAGTCTGCTGAGCCTGAGTCGGGGGCTAAGTCCGTTAGGGCCGCATGGGCTGCTTCTTCGGCGCCATCTTGGGAGTCCCCGCTCTGTTCAATGGGGCGGTGCGCGGGGGTAAAGTATTTTGTGACTCCTGGGCCTTGGGTCCCTTTTGGGCGGGCCGTCATCTTCCCTAACGTCTGCTAAGTTGTTTGTGTGTTTTTTATGCTTTTTTGTGTGGTTTGGGTCGCTCGATCATGCAATTTGCTTGTGAGGGTGGCGGTAGCGCATCGACTATCCGACCATGTTCCCTGACTTCACCGGAAGCTCTCGGAACATCTTTGTTTTAATTACTTCTGTTTCGGAAGATCCCAAGTGGTGCGAGGCCGGGACCCCTCCAGCTATATCACTGCAGGTGGGTACTGTTTATTGACCGTAGTTTATTTATCATTCAGGGTCTGTGGTATGAGGTATCCTATAAAATGCATGTATAGGCTCTGGTTATGGTTAATCTTTAACCCTTAGTCTTTGACGCCCAGGTTATGAGGGGATATATGGGGTCTTTGCACCGTGGCAGTATGATTCATTCAACAGCTCAATGTGAGATGGTCACCCCTCCTCCCACTTGCAGCTGTGGTGATGTGCCCCTCTGGTCTGTCTCCCTAGTTGTGGGGACCACCCCCCCCTGCTCTGGTCGCTGGGTTTAGGGTTTTGTGCTATTGTCAATTGACTTGGGGAGAGCAGTGTCTGGTGGCGTCCTGGTGGGTCTCTGAAAAGAAAATGGCCCCCTGCCTTCTCATTCTGCCTTTATGTATGTGCTTCACTTTTCTTTATTTGTCTTTATTTGGGGGGGTGAGGGGGGAGATTGTTGCGTCTTTATTTGAGGGGAGGATTGGAGGGGGGGTTTATGCGACCACACCCGATGGCACTCGGTTCTGCAGCCTCAGGGCGGCCCCTTTGGGGATGAAAGGGAGGCTCACGGCTCCTGCGCCGCACCGTGTCGCAGAGGGTCCAGCCAGCAGACCAAGGGGATGTTTTCAGGTCCTCCCCTCTCTGCAGCAGCCCCGCGCCAGTAGTTTGGGGTTCTGGGAGGAGATGCAGAGATAAAGGCACCTCCGCGGATCCTCGATCGAAAATGACCGCCGCTCCCTTCAATGCGGCTCCGTGGGCAGCTCTCAGCACAGTGCCAGGGTTATTTCCCCGTCAGAGTAGAGGTAAGGTGGTCGGGGGAAGGATCCTGTGTCCTCAGCAGTATGGGGGGGGGGCAGCAGGCAGGGACGAGCACCTCCGTGCACCTCCGACCGAGCCGGCATCCAGCACCCTGCCTCCCCTCCGTCAGTCTCGGCTGGCGGCCATTTTGGGCTGCTCTGAGACCGGAGCTCCAGTTCTCTCCCGCCCCGAGCCTCAGCTGTGTTATGAAGCTCCGGCGGTGCAGACCTCTCGCTCTGGCAGTAGATTTCTAGGAGGGGGGGGGGTGGCCGATGCGACCCCTCGATAAGCCGCTCGCCCGTTGGCAGGGAGGGAAGGATGAGTCCCACGTGGGCCAGTTATGGGGTGTACTCAGGCGTTGTGTGGCACAGGCGCAGCAGCATGTTGAAGGGCTGAAGGTACTTTTCTGCGGTCACTTCTCCCCAGTCGCCCCACTCCCCCAGCTCCGCTCACCTCGGTGCCCGTTAGCGTCCAGAGGTGTATCGTGTCGGGCAGGGCAGACTGCGCCTCTCCTGTGGCGGTGATCAGTAGGCCTCTGTAGCTCCTGTTTTCTTTCTTTTATTTAATTTGATAATGTCCATATATTTTATGTGATGTTTAGTCTCAAAATGATCCCTATAATGACTGCTATCCAAATTCCTAGGAAATAAGTTTATTCAATTTGTGATAGATTAGGATTGCTGTGGATTGGAAATCAAAATTTGAGGATCTACAGTATCATGCGGCCATCTTGGTCAGGCTCCAAACCACGTCCCCAAAGTAAATTTTTTAACAAATTTAAAAGGCTGACATTTGCCAAGTTGTATTAAGCCCTCGAAAAAATATGTCTATCTCAATCAGAGAAAATGCAATGTTTTTCATGGATGTATAAGGGATGGAACGTTGCAAATACAACTCAGAGCAGCTTAAAAAAATCCAATGCTACAGACCAGTAATTAATTTGGAGAACAAAAATATTGAAAAAAAACAAAGAGTTCATATCCATATGTAGCCAGGTCCCCTCTGGTTCCCCAGACATTCGGTTCTCTCTCTCTTACCTGCGACAGCGTGAGGGCAGTTGCAGGGGTGATCGCGTCACCGGGGGCTTCCGGCGACATCAGCTTTCACCCTGGTCACAGGCAGCCAGACAGCCAATAAGGCTGACAGATTCTCATGCTGCAAAGTTGCAACAATGTTGTGTGAAGACAGGGATTGTCAGTTAGGAGCTGGGACACAGAGAGGGGAGGGTGTGTTTGTGCAGGGAGGAAAGTAGCCTCCTGCACTAGGCCAGAAGTCTCCCCTTAGCCCCCAGCTAGGCCCTACTCACCTCAGCTTGTGGTTACTACAGGGACTCGAGATAGAGAGATGTGCCTAAAGGAGGCACCAAAGATCCCTTCTAAGAGGCGCACAGCAAACCTTTATAATATAATTTGGTCAGGGGTGAAGTGATATATACATAAAATAAAAAAGGTTTATTAAATAACTTCGTTAAAATCGTGTTGTGTAGTGTGATGTGTATGACACAGATAAAAATAGACTGGTTAAGTCTATAGTACTACTCTGTTTTCCTAGTCACTACCAGTAGTGAACAATGCTAAAGTGATGGTTTCACACAGGTTGCACTCATATGAGAGCTTATCAGGATGTAAAGTGTTACTGCTTACAGCTGATTCCTAAGTCCAAACTTAATAGTGTACATCCGTTGTTATCGGTGCTAAACTAGACTTTGTAGACCTGAATAGGCAGGGGATAACTGCTGGCAGCGGATAGCCCGTAAGTAAGGCTCTCAATGGGCTAAAAACTGTACTAGTGTCATTAACGTGGTCCCTGTTGGGTTCTGAAGGCAAAACACACAGCCAAAGAGGGTAAGTGAAATTAGCTGTTCTAGTGTTTAACCTCTTCGCACATATATAGTTACTGCCAGATATTGTTTAATTGAATCAGATACCCAGCTGCATATAGTTAAGTGCTGGATCTTAGGCAGGGAATGTGTATATGTTCTTCCTAAGAGGCTCCACTAGAAACGGATCAGGTATTTATTATGCAGTATGGGGTATTCCCCTCTGTGTATCATCACATATCTGTAGTGTGCAATTACACTCCAGTGCTGGCAGAGTTCACGATGTCACACTGTACAGGACAAGCTTGCTACAAATAATGTTACTTTGTCACAAAAGGGGCAGAGTTTGAACAGGTAAGGTATAGATCTCTGCTGAGAAAGTTTCTAGGTCTGAGCCCAGTATAGTTTCGTTGGAGTAGATCAAATGTCCAACTGCATATGGTTAAATGCTAGTTCTTAGGCAGAGGAGGTATGTCTGTTTCCTCAGTACATAGTAAGTATTTCTGCTGAAAAACGGGTCAGGTTTTCACTGCAGGTATATACCCAGAGACAGGGTAAATTGTTCCTGCAGATAAATATATACTGTGGGGTGGTTCCCTCTATATGTTAGCATATACTGGCAGAGTACAGTTAAACCGTAATGCAGGACAAAATCGCAGTGTCACACTGCACAGGGCAGGATTGCTGAAAATGTGGTAAGTCTCTCCAGAGCTCCTCTGTTCACCGGATGATATAGGCACAGCAAAAAACAAGTTACAAACACCTCTTTAAGTGGGTGTATCAGTTATAGTAACCATGAACATTGTTTAGCATACATGTAGCAAGTGTTAATACCATGAGTTAGTTAATAGATCGTTACTTTGTCACAAACGGGGCAGAGTTTGAACAGGTAAGGTATAGATCTCTGCTGAGAAAGTTTCTAGCCCTGAACCCGGTGTAATCTCGTTGGAGTGGATCAAGTGTCCAGCTACATATGGTTAAATGCTAGTTCTTAGGCAGAGGAGGTGTGTCTGCTTCCTCAGTGCACAGTGAGTATCTCTGCTGAAAACGGGTCAGGTTTTCACTGCAGGTATATACCCAGAAACGGGGCAGATTGTTCCTGCGGATATATATACTGTGGGGTGGTTCCCTCTATGTATTAGCATATACTGGTAGTGTACATTAAAACTGTAATGCAGGACAAAACCGCAGTGTCACGCTGCACAGGGCAGGCTTGCTGCAAATAATGTGGTAAGTCTCTCCAGAGCTCTTCTGTTCACCGAGTGATAAGAGCACAGCAATAAACAAGTTACAAACACCTCTTTAAATGGGTGTATCAGTGATAATAACCATGAGTATTGTTCAGCATACAGGTAGCCAGTATTAATACCATGAGTTAGTTAATAGATCGTGCTATATGGTGCACAAGTAGTACTATGTCGGCAAAGACCCAACAACATCTAGGGGTTTCTGAGCGAGGTTCCTCTCTACAGTACTACAGGGACTCCCCTTAGACAAGGGACAGGGTCCTGTAGAACCTAGACAAGTGAGGGTCCAGTCAGGAACCGTGACTATCCTGGCAATTGCTGTGAAGGTAATACATCCTCTGCGTTAGCAGAGAAAAGAGACATTATAAAGGTGGATCACTCCATGCGTGAGCCACCCACCGTTGAGGCGGAGGCATCTTGGATCATCTCCTGGAGCAAAGGATTCCAAGCAAAGGTCATCTGCGCACCCGGTAGCAGGAACACTGGGCAGGTATTATCCAAGTCACCAAGTGCACCACCCTATACACTTCATCTTAGTGGGCAGCGCTGTTCCACACGTGGGTGGGGTTGTGGGACTCTTGGGACTTTGTGTACAAGGACTTTGGGGATACTGTGTAAGGAGGTTATAGCCCAGTTAGGGGCAAGGTTATAGCTGCCAGCTAGTGGCAGAGGGTGGCATATATATCGTTGTGCATACTGATGATGTTGCACTGTTAAAGTATGATACTCTGTGTTGTGTTGCTATACAATATGATGTGATGTTATTGTGTTATTTGCTCGTTCAGTAAACCTTTTAGCCATAACCCTGGTGTATGTGGTTTCTGGGTGGGTTCCTATACTAGGCCCATTCTACATTCCTATAGAATCCTACATAGGTGGAGGTGCTGACTGACGAGAACATTCCAGAGGATTCACCCCAGGCTCTCACTAGCGGAGGCTCAGACCTCCTGTGAGCCTGACAGGTATACTGCACCACACCTGGTAACATATAGGTTCCCCCTCACATACACTCTATATGCGATTGGGTGGGGGAATACCCATTACATTTGGAGGCGCTGCTGAGATCAGACTTGGGGTGCCCTATAGTTTTTTTTCACCAAAAATGTTTGTAAAGTCCGGACACGAGGTCCTCGCCTGGGCCTTGAGGCAAGATTTTAGCCCCCGCCGTGTGGTGGCCGTAGGAGGCCTTCCTGCAAAAATATCAGATGTGGAGGTCTGTGATCATATGTGTAAAATCCCCGGGTGGCCACACGCCTGTATTTTAGATGAAGATCTAGACCCCACGTCCATGTGGAGATCGATACTTTTTGTGGTGACACCCACGTGGGATATATGCCTGTCAGAGGCACCGACCACCTTGTTTATGTTAGGGGGGCCCCCTGAGGGTTACCCTTTAGTCTACTCTGACTAAGCGCCATGGCAACTTTCCCCAAGTTGGAAGCATGCACGTGCTGCTGCGCTCAAGGAAGAGCAGAATGACCTTGCAGAAAGCTGTCCGGTATTGGCGGGAAAACCTAAGCCCCGCCCCCGCCAACTGAGTGGCGCAGTGCAGAACCAGAAACAATCCTTGAAAGAGTGTGCCGCTCCTCCTTTAAATTCCACCAGGGAATACTGCAGCACACCTGGTAACATATAGGTTCCCCCCCACATACACTCTATATGCGATTGAGTGGGGGAATACCCGTTACACATATATTCAGGGAAGTCATAATCTTCTGTGCATCAACTGGGTGCACCAGTTTCCCTGATAAATATTGTCAATAATTGTAGTTAGAAAACATGCTGAATTAGATTTTTTTTTTTAAGTCAACAATCAAGCCAATGTAGCTAACTTAATTGGAATGTAAAGTAAACCTTTGCCAATCCCAAAGTAAAAATAAAGGATAGCGTATTAATCTACTAAACTGCCAAGATGTTCTGAAGTTTGGAATTATATATGTAATTAGATCCTCACAGTTGTCTCTTTGGAATATGTGTGTCAAAGGAGGAAAAGTAATTCATGCATTTACAGTATCTATGGAAAAAAACTATTAAACCACAAAGGGGGTTATTTACTAAAGTCTCCCAACTGCAAATCTGGGGCAAAGTCTGTGCAAAAGAAATGTACTCGATCTATCAAAGGAAACACTCCAATTGCTTTCAATGGTATTCCTTTTCTGTGATGAATATGGCTTGTTTTTTTACACTGGTTTTCCACAACCTTTGTACTATAGCTAGGAGACATTAGAATGTAGACCCCAAAGGGGGGTATTTTGTAAAGTCTTCTGGTTGCAGAACTTGGGGACAAACAGATTTATATTGGAACAACTAAATTGGGATTCCTTTTCTTTGATTATGGTGTTTATTTCCATTGGGTTTGTCCAGTTTTGCTGTTGAGATACTTTAATATGTAGTCCCCTAAGTGTTGACATAGAGCATTCCTATAGAAACCTTGTATACGGCTTAGAGCATGTGTTCTTGAACCTCTTGCACATGAACATAAGGGAACATTATAGAAACGGTCAACAAAGTGCAGAAGGGAAGAATGTATTTTGGAGAAAGAGAAGTGCTAGAACAAAAGTCATGCAATGAAGGGAGAGGTGGGGGGCTTGGGGGAAATGTTCATTCTTCATTGAAAAGGTAGTGTATTAATAGACCTGTTTCCCGGCAGAGGTTGTAGAGCAGGGCTCTTCAATTAATCCTCCAAATGGGCATGATCAGGAGTAGAATGGTGTAGATAGATTTTTAAGTTTATTGTAATATAATTTTAGATATTTGTAAACACTTAATAAATACTATATTTCATTATTTTGCAAGAATTTGTAACTTCTGTTACATACGGTATATATTTACATTACCTTATCTAACAAGGGGATTTAAGTGTTAGAAACTGCAGTTACTGTAACTGACAAAGCACCTAGCATGACATTTACTGCAACAGGGAGTCTAAGTGCCACATGTAGGTTCTTTTGGGGCTACATTTGCTCTGCAGACCACTAGTTTAGGAACTCTGTGGTAGAGCTAAAGATTCTAAGGGTATCTGAACCTTCCCACCAGGTAGCAGAGTAGATAGACTGGGTAAGCCCAATGCACTACATCTGCTCTCAAAGTTAATGTGTTCATGTAAGTTTATTTCACCAAATTTAATTGGAAACTAACTTTTATGTATTTCCTATTATCCAATAAATTTCTTATGAGAGACAGGTTTGGAGGAATGTTGATTAGTACATCCCTTTACACTGTCTACCCTCGACATATGTAAATATGAAAATACTAATAATTACAGCAGTTTCGCTAGCTACAGTTTGTAATTCCATATAATAAACCAGCATGAGACCTCAACACAGATACAGTGTTTACATGAGATTTCAAGAACTTGCATCTGTCTCCCTCAGTCATACAGTACTGCACAGACTAAAATAAAAACTCTGACTTTGCTCCACTACACCAGCAATAAACCTACACCTTTCTAGGACCAATACAGCTGCTAAAACTGTGCACTGTTACATGGGCTGTCATTAACACTACTTTAAAGCCTTGACTATTTTTATCATTAGTGTCTTCCTAAATGTCAAGTAAACCTCACTATTACATGTCAGAACTTTTCAATGAAAACAGTACTTATTTTGATCCAGAATTCACAACTCTCCCTTATTTGGGTAGTAGACTTTGGGCCTCATGCAGAGAGCAGCGAATTTAAAAATTGGAGAGTTTAATAAAAAGTAGCTTTTTTGGAGAGTTTTATTCTCCATATGCAGAAATGTGCGAATTCTGCAATGTTTGGCATTAATGCGTGTGGCGAGTTAGAATTGGAGAGATGCGCGCTGCAGAAATGTGTTAAAAAAAAATCGCGCATTTTTTCCCCCTTTCCTATAGGCGGCGAGCTCCATCTACTTGCCAACTTTTCTTGGCGAGGCAAATAGTAGCAAATCGCGCCATTTTCTTGGCGTGAACAGCCGCTAGATGCCGTTCGCGGCTCTCTGAATTAGGATATTTTTAAAACTGGCGAGATGTAGGTTCTCGCCAGCCGCGCGGCGAGATTTTGAAAAAGAAAAAAAAAATGGCGCGTTTTCCGTAACTCGCCATTTTCAGCAGTTTTCTGCGCGAATTTCCCCCAAAAATGGCGAGATTTGAAATAGCACTGCTCTCTGCATGAGGCCCTTTGACAGCAATGTACCATATGACTAATCTAAGGCTGGAATCTTATTCCATTATCTTGTAAAAAGAAGTAATTTTTTTCACCACTCCAGAGTCACCAGTCAATCCCACTAATATCTTCGCCCAGGCTGTATCCAATGTCATCTGCTCTATTGTCTTTGGGAACCGGTACGAGTACGATGACGTGAAGTTTCTGAAGCTGCTCAATATGTTTAATGAAACCTTCATTCTTATGAGCTCCACCTGGGGACAGGTAAAAGGCTTTATATTTCTAGATAAGGGGGAGGCTGCACATGATCTCCTTCTCAACAATGCTTTTCAATAACTCAAAATAACAAGTATTCTAAACTTTTAAATGCACTAACGTAGCAATTTTGTCTGAAGCAATGCATTTCTACGCACTCCTACTGTATTAGCACAGTAAGGGGTCTATTCACTAAAGATTGATAAAATCAGTGCATTGCCAATCGACTTTGCATTGGTTTATCGCGCTATAAAATACTGTATGTGGGTCAAAATTCACTAAGAAAAAACACAAGTATTTTAAAATTCGGTAAAAAATGCAGCATCGAACGACTTGTTTTTTTTATAAGTCTAGCCCCCTTTCTCCCCATGTCTGGGTGAGTACGTGTTGTGTGCTTTACCTGATAGGCTTACAGGAGGCCTGATCCTCCGCTGCAGGGAGCCTGGGGTGTACCTGATTCGTCCAGTGACAGCGCCTCCACCTCTAAATGATCTTAGCACTGCTGGATACCGCCTCACAGGACCCAATGTAATGAACACGTTCGAGCCCCGTGAGGCAGGGCACCCGGGCCCCCTGCGCGGCCATGCCCTGTGGGGGCCTGCTCCCAACGTGGGATAGGGGAAGCGCCATGGCGAGCCCGCGCCCAATAACCCAGCTACCCCCACGCCCACCAACCCAGCTCCCACCACGCCCGCCAACCCAGCTCCCCCCACTCCCGCCAACCCAGCTCCCCCCGTGCCTGCCAACCCAGCTCCCCCCGTGCCCGCCAACCAACAATCCCCTGCGCCAGACTCCTGCCCCGGGCAGCAGCCGCAGGAACCAGGGGCCGGGGGGAAACGTCTGGTGGGCAAGGAAGCCGGAAGCAGCACCCACTCGGTTAAGGTCAGTCACCCACCCAGGCAGTCACTCACACAAGTCACTCACCCACTCACCCACCAACCCACTCACCCACCCTGGCAGTCACTCAGTCACCCACCCTGGCAGTCACTCAGTCACCCACCCACCCAGTCACTCAGTCACCCACCCAGTCACTCAACCAGGCACTCACACACCAAGGCAGTCAGTCCCCCAGGCAGTCAATCCCCCACCAATGCAGGCAATCACCCACCCACCAAGGCAGTCAGTCACCCACCCAGGCAGTCAGTCACCCACTACCCACCCAGGCAGTCAGTCACCCACCCACCCAGGCAGTCAGTCACCCAAGGCAGTCAGTCACCCACCCAGGCAGTCATTCACCCACCCTGGCAGTCAGTCAGTCACCCACCCTTGCATTCAGTCACCCACCCTGGCAGTCAGTCACCCACCCTGGCAGTCAGTCATGCACCCTGGCAGTCAGTCACCCACCCTGGTGGTCAGTCACTCACCCTGGTGGTCAGTCACCCACCCTGGCAGTCAGTCACCCCCCACCCACCAAGTTAGTCAGTCACCCACCCACTCACCCACCCAAGCAGTCAGTCAACCTTAGCAGTCAGTCACCCACCCTAAGGCAGTCAGTCACCCATCCACCCATCCAGGCAGTCAGTCAGTCACCCACCCAGGCAATCAGTCATGCAGTCAGTAAGGGAAGTCAGTCACCAACCCACCCACCCTGGCAGTCTGTCAGTCAATGGCAGTCAGTCACCCAAGGCAGACAGTAACCCACCCACCCAGGAAGTCAGTCAGTCACCCTGGTAGTCAGTCAACTTGTCAGTCACCCACCCACCCAATGGCAGTTAGTCACCCACCCACAAACCCTGGCAGTCACCCACCCACAAACCCTGGCAGTCAGTCAACCCAGGCAGTCAGTCAACCCATCCAGGCAGTCACTCACCTGCCCAGTCACCCACCCAGTCACCCACTCGGTCAATGTCAGTCACCACCCAGGCAGTCACTCACTCAATGTCCCTCACCCAACACTCACCCACCCACCCACCCAGTCACTCAGTCACCCACCCACCCAGTCACTCAGTCACCCAACCACCCACCCATGCATTCACTCAGTCACCCACCGTTACCCACCCACCAACCCAGTCACTCAGTCACCCACCCAGCCACTCAGTCACACACCCATGCAGTTAGTCACCTGCCCAGGCAGTCAGTCATTCACCCAGGCAGTCAGTCACCCACCCAGGCAGTCAGTCACCCACCCAGGCAGTAAGTCCATCACCCACCCACCCAGGCAGTTAGTCACCTACCCAGGCAGGCAATCACCCACCCAGGCAAGCAGGCAAGCACCCACCCAGGCAGTCAGTCGCCCACCCACCCAGGCAGTCACCCACCCACCCAGGCAGTCAGTCACCCACCCACCCAGGCAGTCAGTCAACCCACCCAGGCAGTCACTCACCCACCCACCCCATACCGGGGTCTGTAACTCGGGAAGCAGGGGGTCTCTGAGGCAGAAATCAATGCGGTACCGCTCAGGTGACCCCCTGCTCCCGCACACTATTATTAAAATGTACATTAATGCAACTTCATTACCATAGCAGATAGCCGCTACGGTAATGAATTATTATTTATTGATATGTGTGTTTTGACAGTAGTGTAGATGGGTCTGAAGAGCTTTATCATATATCTGGAGCACCCCCTGAACCCCTATACCAGGTCCAGGGTGACTTGGGCATGAACTGGACATTCCCCTTTATAATAGGGACCCCTGTACTGTTCTGGGGATACTTTGATTCCCTATGCCCCTTTTACCTTTCTGATCTGTGCTGAAGACTCCTGGCGGTGAGCTGCAAGAACGTTTTCAGGGTAGGATTTTGACTGGAGCATTGTGCTTCAATGTATCCGAGAATCTTACCTGATTCCCTGGTCAAGGTCAGTCACCACACAGGCAGTCACTCACTCAATGTCACTCACCCACTCACCCAACACTCACCCACCCACTCAGTCACCCACTCAGTCACCCACACACCCATGCACACACCCACACATTCACTCAGTTACCCACCCACCAACCCAGTCACTCATTTACCAACCCAGTCACTCATTCACCCACCCATTCAGTCACACACCCATGCATTCAGTCACTCACCCAGGCAGTCGGTCACCAACCCAGGCAGGCAATCACCCATCCAGTAAGGCAATTACCCACCCAGGCAGTCAGTCACCCACCCAGGCAGTCAGTCACCCATCCAGGTAGTCAGACACCCTCCCAGGCAGTCAGTCACCCACCCTGGCAGTCAGTCACCCAAGGCAGTCAGTCACCCACACTGGCAGTCAGTCACCCACCCAGGCAGTCAGTCACCCACCCTGGCAGTCAGTCACCCACCACTCACCAAGGTAGTCAGTCACACACACCACCCTGGCAGTCACCCACCCACCCAGGCAGTCAGTCAGTCAACCCACCCAGGTAGTCATTCATCCACCCACCTAGGCAGTCTCCCAACCACCCGGGAAGTCAGTCATGCACAAACCCAGGCAGTCAGTCACCCACCCTGTCAGTCAGTCACCCACCCTGGCAGTCAGTCACTAATGCTGGCAATCAGTCAGCCATCCAGGCAGTCAGTCACCCTCCCAGGCAGTCACTCACCCACCCTGGAAGTCAGTCACCCACCCTGGCAGTCAGTCACCCAAGGCAGTCAGTCACCCACCATGGCAGTCAGTCACCCAAGGCAGTCAGTCACCCACCCTGGCAGTCAGTCACCTACCCTGGCAGTCAGTCACCCACCCTGGCAGTCAGTCACCCACCACTCACCAAGGTAGTCAGTCACCCACACACCCACTCAGGCAGTCACCCACCCACCCACCCACCCAGGCAGTCAGTCAGTCACCCACCCACCCAGGTAGTCATTCACTCACCCACCCAGGCAGTCTCCCAACCACCTGGGAAGTCAGTCACGCACCCACCATGGCAGTCAGTCACCCACCCTGGCAGTCAGTCACTAACCCTGGCAATCAGTCACCCACCCTGGCAGTCAGTCACCCACCACCCACCAAGGTAATCAGTCACCCACCCAGACAGTCAGTCACCCATCCAAGCAGTCAGTCAGTCACCCACCCAGGCAGTCAGTGAGTCACCCACCAAGGCAGGCAGTCAGTCAGTCACCCACCAAGGCAGGCAGTCAGTCACCAATCCACCTACCCACCCTGGCAGTCAGTAAGGGCAGTCAGTCACCAGCCCACCCACCCTGGCAGTCTGTCAGTCAATGGCAGTCATAAATACATACATATAAACATACATACATACAAACATACATACATACATACATAATGAAGCCAGTGTACGAATGAATGGGTGAAGGGTGGGTATCAGGCCAGGGTGGCTTAACCCCTTAATTACCTTTGCGGTTATTAACCGATCCGGTGATTACGGGGTTAAGTGACACCAGAATGTATTTGCAATGTATTTTTTTGGCAACGGACAGAGGGAACTTGCAGACGGAGAGAATTCATATTGATGAGGTTAGTATAACTGTATTTATTTTATTATGCTAGTTAATGTGTTTAATAATGGACAAATAATCTATTATCCATATCTGGATAATAGTTATTTTGCCCATTACTGTACTATATGTATGTGTGTGTGTGTGGGGGGGGGGGTGGTATTTATGTATTTAAATGTATAGGACAGGTTTATTTTTTTTACATACAGGGTTGGTTCCTTAGGAAATTGTTTCCAATAAACATGCTATTGTGTCTTAACCCCTTCATTGCCTTAGCGGATAGCCGCTAAGTTAATGAAGCTGCTTTAATGTATTTTTATTAATAGTGTGCGGGAGCAGGGGGTCCTCCGATCTGAACCGCATTGATTTCTGCACTCAGAGACCCCCTACTTCCCGAGTTACAGTCCCCAGTTTGGGGCATGGGTGCCAGTGTCACCGCCATCTTTACAGTGTCCACGTCGCGTCTTGGGCGCTATAAAGATGGCGGCGACACTGGCCTCCGATGCTCCATACCGGGGCCTGTAACTCGGGAAGCACGGGGTCTCTGAGGCAGAAATCAATGCGGTACCGCTCAGGTGACCCCCTGCTCCCGCACACTATTATTAAAATGTACATTAATGCAACTTCATTACCATAGCAGATAGCCGCTACGGTAATGAATTATTATTTATTGATATGTGTGTTTTGACAGTAGTGTAGATGGGTCTGAAGAGCTTTATCATATATCTGGAGCACCCCCTGAACCCCTATACCAGGTCCAGGGTGACTTGGGCATGAACTGGGCATTCCCCTTTATAATAGGGACCCCTCTACTGTTCTGGGGATACTTTGATTCCCTATGCCCCTTTTACCTTTCTGATCTGTGCTGAAGACTCCTGGCGGTGAGCTGCAAGAACGTTTTCAGGGTAGGATTTTGACTGGAGCATTGTGCTTCAATGTATCCGAGAATCTTACCTGATTCCCCGACACATTTTTGGGGTATCCAGTAACTCTGGATCCCCGCTACATAGCCACAATCTGTAAAGACTTTCTCTGCAAAACCCACCCTAAAACTCATAGCCTAGCAATCTCTGCTTGCTGGCACCCCTAGAAAGGTAAAAACATAATTCTTTATTGTCGCATATTTTACATACCGACACAGTAGTGCATATACTATAGTCGGGTCCAAGAGCTGACACAGTATAACCCCATAACATGGATCAGGGGTAACCAAGTGGGCTTAACCTTTATTAGTATGCCTAGATACTCCTTAACCGTCAAACTAAGTACTTTTATACTGCTTGAATAACCCATAATTGTTGACTATTTTTATCAGCTGCAAGACATGATGCCGATGATAATAAACCATGTCCCAGGACCTCATCAGAAAATAGAAAAACTCTTAACAAAACAGCTTGAGTTTATTTCTGAAACAGTGAAGGTGAACCAGGACACGTTGGATCCCAGCTCACCCAGAGACTTCATTGACTGCTTCCTAATAAAAATGCAACAGGTATTTATAACTTGAACAATGTGCCTCTCATCCTCACACATTTTATCTTCTCACTAATCATACCCTTTTGTACATGTAGCCAGGTGTCCCTTGCTTCCCCCCCTACCTCCCTCCCCCTTACCCCCCTCCCCCCCCATTCCCCTTACCTACAGTTCGGAGC
This sequence comes from Ascaphus truei, assembly GCF_040206685.1. Taxonomy (NCBI): domain Eukaryota; kingdom Metazoa; phylum Chordata; class Amphibia; order Anura; family Ascaphidae; genus Ascaphus; species Ascaphus truei. The sequence continues at coordinate 7,752,051 of NC_134489.1, forward strand.
TCTGCAGCTGTTCAGCAGAGCATGCAGGTGCCGTCAGAGGGGCCCACAGGGAGAGCGGGAGGTGTGCACAAGTGTGGGGAGCTGTGTGGGGGTTGCGGCTGATAGATGGGGCAACAGAGTCGCTGTAACGCCTGTATGCCCGCAGACCTGGCCAGTCCCCAGTACTGAGGTGGGTAAGGGTATAACACGCACCCACAGCAGTGAGGGCGTGCCCCGAGTGTCGTAATGCATTGCCGGGCCTGGTAAGAAAGGGTTAACGTATACTTGCAGAGTCCGGGGTGCCAGAGATCGTAGAGCAATGTCCGTGTGCCAGAGTTCAAGGATTGGAGAGAGCAGCGTAGTGATGTCCGTAAGCCAAGGTTCAAGGGCAGGAGAAAGCAGAGTAGTCAAATCCAAAGCAGTACACAAGTTCAAGCAAAGGGAATCCAAACAGGGGCAGGGACAGGAACCAGCGCTGAAACAAACAAGGGAGCTAGGCATAGACACTGCTACAGGAAAGCTATGCAGAGCAATGAGTAAGAGGACAGAGTGGGTTATAAAGGAAGGGGAACCAATAGGGAAGAGAGGAGGAGCAGAGGCTAGAGTGAGAGTTTGCAGGGATAGGTCGGAGAGAGCAGGAGAGGAGACAGGGAAATAATTAAGAGATATGGCTTGTAAGCCATTGGGGGCGGAGCTAGAGTTTAGGGACGGCAGGGATAGGTCGGAGAGAGCAGGAGAGGAGACAGGGAAATAATTAAGAGATATGGCTTGTAAGCCATGGGGGGCGGAGCTAGAGTTTAGGGACGGCAGATAACTGGAGCGAGTGCGCGCGCCCTCTGTAAGGGTACTATGCACGTGCACCGCGCGTGTCAAAGAGCATGAGGGATGCAGCGCCGCGGGGGCGCTCGACAATGAAGGCGAGAGGGACGGAGAGGCGGAGGAGCAAGGTGATGTGGATGCTGGGGGAATAGAGGCACGCCGGGGGACGCGGGTGCCGCGGAGGGGAGAGAGTGATCGCGAATGCACGCGCACATTGCGAAGGACTCGCACATGATTCGAACGCACGTCAGGGTATGCCAAGCATGCCTCAGAGGAACTACCGCGAGGAAAGGAAGGGAGAGGGTGAGGACACAGGGAAGAGGGAGGGCTAGAGGCAGTGGAAACAGAGGTGACGGGGACACGCTGGGAAGCGCGAGTCCCCCGATCCATCACAGTCGCTGGGCTCCGGGCGGATGCAGGTACAAGGCGCCGCCATCTTGAGAATGCCGCACATGCGCAGTCTCAGCAATAGAGCGGCGGCCATCTTACATATTGCTTTGCAGGGTAACAACATCTCCCAGGGTACTCTGGGCTGCCCTGATTACGTGGACAAGGTAAGCCAATAGGGCTGCAGCAAGTTCCTGAAGAGTTGTGTCATGCTGTGCTCACCAAAAACAAGGCGGGACCACAGTGCTGAGGTTGGAAAGGATATAATGCCAACCACAGCCACGAGGGCATGTAGATTAGTTCAAGAAGCCAGTTCGGGGTTGGAGAGGTATTGATGGTCGATATACTTGCCGGGGACAGAGTAGGCGAGGTGCGGAACGTGCAGGTACTATTAGCCATGTCCGGGTTTGGAGAGAGTAGAGTCATCGTTGTCCGATTGCCGAGGTCAGAGATGGAGATGTGCGGATCATCGTGGAAAGCCGGGTCGGTACACAGAATAAGGAACAGCAAGACAAGGCAAGACTGTGGAGGCAGAGATGAGGTAAGTACAACGCAACTAGTTCTATGCTCAGCCAATTTGCCAATGGGGCAGCTAAGCATAGGGGAGAGCGTCCAATGTAGGGGAGAGCGTCCAATGAAGAACCTGCAGCGTGGAGGTGTGTGCAACACGCGGGCTGTGGTTGGGCAGAGTTCAGGTGGAGAGAGTGACTCAGAGTGCAGAGAAGCAACCCGAGGTCGGAGCAAAGAGAGTTTATTTAGTTTTGGTGCGGGTGCACGCGCCAGTAGCGCGATGGTTGCACGGCGTGGCTGGAGGTGGGAGTGGGTGGCACGGAGGACCCTATAGGGATTGTGGTGAGGAGCGCACCGATGGCGGCATGGCTCCCTGAACCACACAGTACCCCCCCTTCAGAAGCAACCTCTGAGCGTTTCCAAGCCAGTTTGAAAGGATGCTTTAGGTGGAAAGCCCGTATGAGTCTGGGGGCATGAAGATGATGGCGGGGAACCCAAAAATGCTCCTCTGGTCCAAAGCAGGGATCTTCATTGATGGCGGAAAGCGCAGACGATATGCCACCGGTTGATCTTTTGTATCACGGGATAGGGCCTGAGAAACCTGGGTGCAAGCTTGAGCGTGGGCACCTTGAGGTGTATGTTTTTGAAGATAACCATACCCTGTCTCCTGGGCTAAATTACTGGCTCTTGCACCGGTGGCAGTCTGCCTGGAATTTTTGTCTATTAGTTGCGACTTTCAGATTCTCCTGGATCCTTTTCCATGAGTCCTGTAGGGAATGAATTTTGTTATCCACTGCTGTAACCCCGAGGAAGAAGAGAACAACGGCAGTCGGGAAGGGTGGAATCTCTAATTTATGATAAACGGTGACTCTCGGGTGAGTTCATTGCATAGGGAATTATGTGTAAATTCAGCCAAAGGCAGAAGGTCCGTCCAGTTGTCCTGGGTGTCGGAATTGAAACAGCGCAGTTACTGCTCCAGAGTTTGATTAGTTCTCTCCGTCTGACTGTTTGTTTGTGGAGGATATCCTGAGGAATAATGTAAGGAGATGCCCAACCTTTGAGAAAAGGAATGCCAGAACCTGGAAATAAATTGTGACGATGGTCTGAGGTATCCCATGTAGACGAAAGATCTCCTGAACAAAAATATCTACGAGCTTGGAAGAGATAGGAAGTCCTCTCAAAGGGATAAAATGTGTCGGCTTGGAAAAGTGATCAACAATGACGAGGATGGTGTTCATCCCCTTGGAAGTGGGTAGATCTACTATGAAGTCCATAGACAAATGGTTCCAAGGGCGAATCAGAAGAGGATTTAAGAGTCCCAGTGATCTTCTTTGAGGAGTTTTGTTAAGGGCACTCATTGCACATGCTTTGACAAATTCTTTGATGTCTCCTTGCAAGCCTGGCCACCAACAGGTTCGCTCCACGAGGTCGATGGTTCTTCGAGTACCAGGATGTCCAGACAATTTAGAGGAATGACACCACTCAAGGACCCTCCTTGGTTATAGAGGTGTGGTGAAAAGGCAGCCCTCTGGGACTTTGAGACCCTCTGGAACATGAGATTGGTCCAGACGGAGTTCGTCCATAACATCAAAGAGTTGGTGGAGATAATATATTTGTAAGGGAGCAATGTCTCCTGTTGATCCTCAGACATATCTTCGGTGAGAAACTGACGTGAAAAAGCATTCACCTTCAGGTTTTTGGAATCAGGTAAAAAGGAGATGATGTAGTTGAAGTGGAGGAAGAGTGACCAGCGAGCTTGTCGAGTGCCTAGGTGATGAGTGCCTTCTATGTAAAGTAGATTCTTATAGTCAGTTAAGATGGTAATGAGATTCTCTGTATCCTCCAAGAGGTGCCTCCATTCTTCAAGAGCAAACTTGATTGCCAGAAGTTCCTGGTTCCCCATGTCATAATTCCGCTCAGCAGATGAAATTAAAAAAAAAAAGTGACTTTCTTTGAGACAAGATGGCACCAGCCCCAACATCGGACACATCCACCTCTAGGGTAAACAGTAGTTTGGGGTCTGGTTGAATGAGGATATGAGCAGAGACGAAGGCTTTCTTCAGATGGTCGAAGGCTAAGATGGCAGCTGCGGACCACAAGGTGGAATCTTCGCCTTTCTTGGTTAAGGCCGTTATGGGGGCTACCGTAGAAGAAAAGTTCCGGATAAATCTGCGATAATAGTTCGCAAAGCCCAAGAAACGTTGTATGGCCTTGAGAGTAGTCGGCTGGGGCCAGTCTAGGATAGGCTTGAGTGTGACGATAGCTTCCACAGGCTTATTAATATTACACAAAAAATAATTGGGTTTGAACTGAACGAGGCTTAAGATATAATAAATTGTATTTATTCCTTAGAATAAAGGTGAACACAACAGATAATGCAGTAACAAACAAGAAGTACACTTACATTGGGGTTGGGGAATGAGAAGTATGATGTAGCATTTCTCTCAGCAGTCAGGAAATCATTCAGGTGATGTCAGATAACCATATCAGCAAACGAAAACGAATGAAGACTTTGCATGAAGACCAAAAATGAAGACAAAGGATAGATGGGGAACAGCAGGTTATAAACCTTTTCTCCCTCTATCTGTAACATTAAAAACCTGTGATTGGTTTGCAATTATCTCCAGCCAGTCTTTGATGGGGGAACACATTTTAGGACAGGCCCCCCTGCTAGCTGGCACATGTGCAGTAGAACTCTGGGGTCTCCTTTCTGAGGCCCCACATGTGCAAATGGAATGCCAGGCCAGCTACCCCTCCGGATCTTGGACAAGATAACCTGTGTTGGACAGTGATAAGTGGGACACTTAAAAACTGCTATGGTATGCGCCCCCAACACTCTCACAGAGACAGGGTGATAAAACCTTTTGAACAAAGCTTAAGTTCTAGCCATTGGGACCCTATGGCCATCTGTCATCCTGATAGCAAAGGAATTTCTTTGAAGCTTTGTCCATACCTTGAAGACACAGTATTAACGGACTATTAACCCTTGTGCTCCCGGATGGATTCTAGTGTGTGTGTGCAGAAACTGAGGTACAATAACAGAGGGGCAACAGGAAAATACACATTTACAGGTTATAACAGGGGTGAAATCACATTTCTGGACCTCAGTCCAGTTAACCCCTTGTCTCCCGGGTGGGGTCAGGGGTGGCCAAATGGGGTGCAACCCCTTTAATCCCGGGCCAAATCCCCTCCATCGTCACACCTCCCCTGCTCAATGGAGCCTGGTGCCCCAGTCGCCTCCCCCAGGCCCTGGGGTACCACTGGCGCCCTTGACGCACTCAATAAGTCCTGAGGGATTGGCCTGGCAACATTGTCCTCCGGCATTGTCCAGTACATTGTCCTGGCCACAGTGGATTGTAAAGTCCAGATCTTGGGAGCAGGCCAGGCATTCTCCTTTGCCTCCCTCTGCCCCCCACCCCGTGCCTTGGGAACCAAGTCCGTGGTGAAGGGGCCCCGGTGCAGTCCAGGCTGCACACTGCCCAGAGACTGGCATGTCTCTGCATCTGCAGGAGACCAGCTATCCAGCACAGACCATCGCTTTCCTGTCAACCAAGTCTGGGAAAGGGCTATGTCACTATTCTGTAGGGACCCTACCTGCCCTGGCTCTGTGCCACCCTGTAGCTGCTCCGCCATACTCCTGACTCTCCTCCCTGGCTGCCTATCTACCCACAGCCCCTCCTTTGGGAACCCTGGGGGATCTGTCAGGGGGGTCACTCCTGGCCTGTCAGAGCAAGGGACTTTCTGCCTACCTAGCCAATCCCTAGCTTCTGCCAGCTGCCTAACACCCCACTGACCTCCTTTCTCCCCCTGCTCCACGGTGCCTCCCTGCCTAGCCTCCCCTAGGCCCAGCACCTCAGCCTGCTGCTTACCTCCCTGCAGCCCACCTGCACTCCTCTCCTCCCTGGGCAATCCTACCCCAGACCCTGGAACTACCTGAGTGCACCTACCTCCCTGACCTTGTCTCCCCCTTACCAGGGATGAGCTCAGGGGCACCTCTCCAGATGCAACCGCCTTAGCTTTTGGCTGGCAGGTATCTCTGGGATGGCACAAACCGGCCACTGTCCATGATACCCCCAGCCCATAGCTAGGCTGCAACAGGGGGTTGCTGATCTGAGACACCCCCTGAGGCTCTGCCAGGGTAACGGGGAAAACTGGCTGGCTCACTTGCTGCCTTCCCTCCCCGGTTCCCACTGGCCCACCCAACCCTCTCCCAGGCAATCCTACCCTAGAGCTGGGTGCTAACGGGGCTAGCCCCTCTCCCTGAAGCTGTGCCCCCATTACCGGAGGTGAGCTCAGGGTTGCTGGTGCAGATGCAACCACCTTAGCTTCTGGCTGGCAGGTAATCTGGGGGTGGTCTAACTGTGCCACAACCCCTGGTACCTCCAGCCCATAGCAAGGCTGCAACAGTGGGGCTCTTAACTGAGAGTCCCCTTGCTGCTCCGCCCAGGTAATGGGGAAGCCTGGCGGCCCTACATGCTGCCCTTCCTTCACCAACCCTGAGAACTGATGCTGGCTACCTATCTGCAGCCTCCCCTCACTCCGCTTCTCCCTAGCTAATCCTAACCTGGATCCTAGGGACACCTGAGTGAGGCCATCTCCCTGACACTGTCTCCCCATTACCGGTGATGAGCTCAGGGCTGCTGGTGCAAATGCACCCACCTTAGCTCTTGGCTGGCAGGTAATCTGGGGGTGGTCTAACTTTGCCACTACCCCTGAAATCTGGGGGTGGTCTAACTTTGCCACAACCCCTGATACCTCCGGCCCATAGCAAGGCTGCAACAGTGGGGCTCTTAACTGAGAGCCCCCTTGCTGCCCCGCCAGGGTAATGGGGAATCCTGACTGCCCTACAAGCTGCCCTTCCTTCCCCTCCCCTGGTGCCCCTATCTCCTGCCACCCCCCAGTCACCCCTAGAGTGAAACAACAGGGTACAGTCATAGGGCAAAATAAGTCAGGGTCAGTCTGCGACTTTGTCTGGCTCACCTCGCTGGTCCCCGCAGAGACCGCTGCCTTCGTTGGTCCCAATTGCAGGGGGACTGGAGTGGCTGCCGCCGGCAACATCTGGGCCGGTAAGCAACGGGTCGCCGCCGCAGCAGCGTCCGGGTTTGGCACAGGGGAAACGATGCAGGACCGGGGTCCCAGGTCTTTGTGGAGAAACACAGCTCCATGTAAACCAGGTAACAAAACCCCCTCCCGCAATCCCTGTCCCTCCCCCCACTCAGAAAGGGCTCCGGCACTTTGCCGGAATCGCGGCTCTTCTGCCGCCGCCGCCGCTGGTTCTCCGCCGGGATCCGGTGGATGGCCGCTGCTCTCCGCCGCTGTTGCTGATGCAGCCCGTCCAGGTTCTCCAGGAGACGTCCCGAGGAGGGTTGTCGCCCCGGCTGGGCGGGAGCCATCAGAGGATGCCGCTAACTGGGTCATCTTTTCCGCAGCTCGTGAGCATTGGCCCTGAGGGGCTTCTTCGCCTGACTGCGCACGGTCTGGGCACTGGGCATTATTGTGGCCCATTAGTTGGCAGTACCGCAGCAACTGCCGGTGCTTCTCCGCCACCGGTGGACTAACCCCAGCAAGGGGCAACGGAGTCCAGAGCGGAGTTGCCTGAGCGCTGGGCTCAGGGAGGGGATAAGCGGGTCGGTGCGGTACTGACGCCAGGAACTGGGTCCACTTCGCCGGGAACCACATCTTGCCCAACGCACACATCAGTGCTAGCTGTTTCAGGGAAAATGAACGGGCCACTGCAACGGCCATTACCTCTCCTGGTGCAAGACTTCCGTGGTTTCCAAGACCACCCGCTCCCTCCCCAAGTCTCTGCCGTCCCGGAGCTGGGTCCCTTCCCTGCTCTCTGGGCGGTGTGATGGTTACAGCAGCTGCAGCTGTGGATCTTTGCTCAGCCTGCCGGGTTTCATGCTCACCGATTGCTGTCTCTCTCTCAGCCTTGCTGGCTGCTGGTCCCCGCGCCGACTTGATGCACTCCTCCGGTCTCAGTGCCCGTCTCCAGTCAGACGGATGGCCGGCACTTTGGTTCTGGAGGAAATGCTTCTCACAAGTAGGGGAACAGTGAGGAGGTGCCATATCTTGTGTTATATGTTGTACACTGTGTGTTCAATATCTTTAGTCCCAGGAACTTGCAATTACCATCAAGTTCCCACTGGATCACAGTACCCCGCAGAATACTGTAATCCAGGTCCAGTTCGGTCCCACCGCTGCCACCAGTTTTATTAATACGCCTGTGACGATAGCTTCCACAGGCTTATTAATATTACACAAAAAATAATTGGGTTTGAACTGAACGAGGCTTAAGATATAATAAATTGTATTTATTCCTTAGAATAAAGGTGAACACAACAGATAATGCAGTAACAAACAAGAAGCACACTTACATTGGGGTTGGGGAATGAGAAGTATGATGTAGCATTTCTCTCAGCAGTCAGGAAATCATTCAGGTGATGTCAGATAACCATATCAGCAAACGAAAACGAATGAAGACTTTGCATGAAGACCAAAAATGAAGACAAAGGATAGATGGGGAACAGCAGGTTATAAACCTTTTCTCCCTCTATCTGTAACATTAAAAACCTGTGATTGGTTTGCAATTATCTCCAGCCAGTCTTGGATGGGGGAACACATTTTAGGACAGGCCCCCCTGCTAGCTGGCACATGTGCAGTAGAACTCTGGGGTCTCCTTTCTGAGGCCCCACATGTGCAAATGGAATGCCAGGCCAGCTACCCCTCCGGATCTTGGACAAGATAACCTGTGTTGGACAGTGATAAGTGGGACACTTAAAAACTGCTATGGTATGCGCCCCCAACACTCTCACAGAGACAGGGTGATAAAACCTTTTGAACAAAGCTTAAGTTCTAGCCATTGGGACCCTATGGCCATCTGTCATCCTAATAGCAAAGGAATTTCTTTGAAGCTTTGTCCATACCTTGAAGACACAGTATTAACGGACTATTAACCCTTGTGCTCCCGGATGGATTCTAGTGTGTGTGTGCAGAAACTGAGGTACAATAACAGAGGGGCAACAGGAAAATACTCATTTACAGGTTATAACAGGGGTGAAATCACATTTCTGGACCTCAGTCCAGTTAACCCCTTGTCTCCCGGGTGGGGTCAGGGGTGGCCAAATGGGGTGCAACCCATTTAATCCCGGGCCAAATCCCCTCCATCGTCACATTGAGCTTAGCTGGATACATAGAGAAACCAGAATTGGAGATGATATATCCCAAAACTGCCGTGGCAGTTTGATGAAATAGGCATTTCTCCAATTTGGCAAATAGATGATTCTCTCGAAGGCGTTACAGTACCTGTTTAATGTGACTGACGTGTTCCTGGGCAGACTTGGAAAACATCAAAATATCATCTAGGTAAACAATGAGAAATTTGTTGAGAATGTCCTGGAATATCTCATTGACGAAGTCTTGAAAGACAGCAGTAGCGTTGACCAGATACTCATAATGACCATCGCGAGTATTGAATGCCGTCTTGCATTCATCGCCTTGGCGTATTCTCACCAAATTGTATGCACCATGCAAGTCCAACTTGGTGAAGATAGTTGACACCTGTAGGCTTCGAAGAGTTCAGTGATCAAGGGTAAGGGGTAACGATTCTTTATAGAAATCTTTTTAAGGCACCTATAATCAATACATGGTCAGCGGGACACGTCCTTCTTTTTGATGAACAAGTATCCGGCTCCGGCTTGGGAAGAGGATTTCCGAATATACCCCCTATCCAGATTCTCTCGGATATAGTCATTCATGGACTTGGTCTCCGGGAGTGAGAGTAGATAAGATCTTCCCCTGGGAAGCACAGAACCGGGCAACAGGTCAATAGGACAATCGAAGGGACGATGTGGAGGTAGGACTTCAGATCGTACTTTATCAGACAACTCAAAATTCTTGGTATACCTCTGGTAGGAAGTTCGCCTCCTTCTTAAAAGTGCACAAGCCACCAACCTTATGCTCCGGCACCACATAAGACTCCGCACAACGGGTACTCCACTGGATAGGTTCTCTATTGGTCCAATCAATGCGAGGATTATGGTGTTGGAACCATGGAAGGCACAGAATCACTTCAACAGAAGTATGAAGTATAGGAGAATAATCGCACCCTGCACCCCAAATTAAAATTCTCTTATATGCAATCACCCATTTAAGGGGGATGACCTAAGTGGCGAAAAGGCACTTTTCGCCCATTTTGTGTCAAAAATGCGTACCACAATTCAGTAAGCCCCGAGACGTTGGAAAAAAGCAAAAAAAAAACCGCCAAGTTTCTTGGCGGTTTTTTTTCCGCCAGAGGCGCGGCGAAAAGGCATTTTTCACCGCGACTCTCCATGTTTTCAAACCCGCTCAATTCTAGTAGCCCCAAGCAGCGTTTCGCCGCTACTCGCCACTCTAGAATTGAGATGTTCATGCCAATCCATCACGGCAACTCATTTGGCAAGTTGGTGGGAGAGAAGCATCAGCAAGGGCGGATGGGACTTAGAAAAAATGAGGCCATTTTCCTGCCTGGGATTGATGCCAGGGTCTCCGGAGCTGATACCCATTAATACCAGCACCAGAGACCCTCGGCATGCATCCGAGGCAGGAAAAATGCTTTTACAGCCCACTTCATTACCTTAGCGGCAAACCGCTAAGGCAATGAAGGAGTTAACCAGCCGTACCAGGTTAATTCTGGGTAGCGGGGGTGGGTGTAGATGATATTTGACCCTTGGTGGCTGTTTAGGGCTTGCCGGGGGGTTGCGGGTGGACTTAACCCCTTCATTACCTTAGCGGTTTATACCTGCAAGTTCCCTTTGTCCTCCCTAGCCAAAAAATTACATAGCAAATACATTCTGGTGTCACTTAACCCCCTAATCACCTTATCAGTTAATAACCACAAAGGTAATTAAGGGGTTAAGACACCCTGGCCCAATACCCACCCTTCACCCATTCATTTGTACAGTGGCTTTATCATGTATGTATGTATGTATGTATGCACCTCATAACAGGGCCTGTATCTCGTGAAGCAGGGGGTCCCCAGACCTGAATCCAATGCTGTTCAGCTCCGGAGACCCCCTGCACATGTACACTATGAATAAAATTGTATTTAAAAGATTTTTTAATGTTGCCAATATTTGAGCTGGGAGAGTGGTGGATCTCTCTCTGCTGCAGACACATCTCGGCAGGGGACGGCTTATCGGCAGCTTCTCGCCAGGCATACTGTCTCGCCACCGGCTAATCCCCATATTTGGCAATGTTGCTCTCGCTGTCATTCGCCAGGGATTCAGCCCCTCCTGCATACAACGAGGGCAACACGCCAAAAACATGGCGAATTCAAACCCATGGCGAATGGTATGGGATGGTAGGGTCTAAGTGTCAGGTCCCATATAGGCCCCATCAAAGTAAGCTTGTGGTTGATTCAGGGAAGGCCCTTAAATAGGGATGCTTCTCCACTTACTGCCAAGTGTAAGGAACACAGCTGCGGACACCACGCAGTGCATTAGGCCTGTGGTCTGGGGCCAGGCTGCAATCTAGAGACTATCTATGGTGGGATGCCCCAGCTGGATGCCACCCTACACAGAGGCGGAAGGCATCGTTGGATCAGACTGACTGTTTGATTATTGTTCAGCTACACCCGGGTGCTGGAGCCCCGGGCAGGTATACCAACAAGTGCACCAACAGTCCACAGGCTAGCGCTATGCCTCATACTTGGGTGGGATTGACATTGTGGGAAGGACACTGTGGCTCTTATGCCCCTTCACCCCAAGTATGTTGGGAACACCCCGTGGGGTTATATACATCTACATAGTGTATACATTGTGTTGTATTATTGTTATGTTGATTAAGTGTCCAGTAAGTACTGTTATACCATAACCTGTGTGTAATTACTGGGTACATTGTCTTGGATGGGGCTAACCCCTGCGTGCCAATCCCTTCCCTGTGGAGGCGCTGTATGTGCGTATGTGTATAGGTCACCCCAGGCTCCCTTCAGTGGAGAATCAGGCTTCCTGTAAGCCATCCAGGTAATGCACCAAGGCTGCGTTCCTAGACACTGGGGAAAGGGGGCTACGTACAGTACAGTATACAGTACATCATGCATTTAAAAAAAAAAGACTATACAGAATCTGTGGTCCGGTTCAAACTGATGAGCCCATAAAGACAGAATAGCTTAATTTAGTGGGTTTGTTGATTTTCTTAATTTTGAATGTACAGTACAAGCTGTGAATTTTAATGTTATTTAAAGTGTTTTACAAATATAAGATTACACATAAAATCATGATGCGTAGATTGTTACTGATGCAGCGGCCGTTATTCAAACACTTCACGCATCATGTACATCGGAATCCCGATTTGAAACCGCGGGGTGAATTCCAGCCTTCCCGCACTAAGATGCGAGCGTGGCGAGTGCAGAAAAATTAATTTTACTGTTCTGGCTTTTAAAAAATGAAATTGACACCGTAGCACATTACAATTCATCCATTGTATTGCAAATGAAGAAACAGAATCCATGAAATTCAAACAAAACATCCGCAATAAGCGCGGGTGCCTGGGGCGATTGGCCGCGTTCATGCTTCATGGGGAACAGCAGAGAACTCAAAATCGGCGCCATGATGTGTTCAAATAACGGCCGCTGCATCAGTATGTTAAGTATATACTGTAATTCTATTTTGTTTGAAATACAACTAACAACATTTATATAACTGTTTATTTGTTAGTGTTTTGTATGGTATATTTCTCACCATCTTCATGAGAATGATGGTTCTATAATTGTTTTGATTATTTAGTTAACCTACAGTATCAATTGATTTTTTATTGTGTTCTCAGGACAAACAGAATGCAACTTCTGAATTCACCATGAAGAATCTGTTAATGTCGGTTCTCAACTTATTCTTTGCTGGGACTGAAACAGTCAGCAGCACCTTGAGACATGGGTTCCTCATCCTTATAAAATACCCTGACATACAAGGTATAGTGTGTAAAAAAATGCAGAGACAGTAGAATGCTTGACTTAAGTTTTTTACCATGACTCTGCCTTCATTGCAGCCTTAACAAGTACAGTATGAAGAGCATAATAACATTTGTGGTCTAATCTTACACCTACCATAATGGAGCATGAGCAAACTCAGAGATTTTAAATCAGTGAAAAAAACCTATTGAGCTCTTCACAAGTATATGGTGATGCTAGAACACAGTAAAATATTAATTCAACTCCTTAATCCTATTTACGTAAAAATACTATTGCTGTACCTCTCCATATCCCACCAAAACGGAACAATCAAGTATACTTGGGAGCTTGCGTATACTGATCTGTGTTGTTGATTTGAAGTGCTGGTTTTTTTAAGTGTGTGCAGTTAGAAACAGAAGGAAAGGGAAGTGCTGTGTATATTAGCAGGGGTGGCTGTTTTTGGGGAGTGTGCAGTGGGTTAATTTATTTTTAAAGTGTGTTGTAATTGAAGCCTGTAGCTTTTTCCACTTTCTCCTGCCTGATGCAGAGTGGGTGTGGTTGGTTAATTGGCTGATCTAACACACCTGCAGTGGGTGTGGCTAGTTAATTGATAACATAACACACCTGGTGGATGTCCCTATTTAAACAGAGGCTTCTAACGAATCCTGAGCTTGCGTATACTGATCTGTGTGGTTGATTAAAGTGCTGGTTGTTTAAAGTGTGTGCAGTTAGAAACAGAAGCAGTTGAACAAGGAAGCGGTTAAACAAGGTATATCATATTGAAGTACCGTTTACTGTTAGTACTTATAAACTTCATAGTTGCTAGAATAAGCAGGATTTAAAATGCCACTCAATGTACTATATGTGCACTAGGAGCAGCTGTGGGAAGTGTGAGCGGGTGGTGTCTTTAGAGTCAGAGATTGCTGATCTGAAGAGGCAACTTGCAATACTGAGGGACATTGGCAATCTTGAAAGGGGTTTAGAGCTCACTGAGCAGGCCCTTGTGTGAGGATTTGCCATCCTGGTGGTCACAGACCGTCTCCTCACCTCAACAAGCCTTCTGTGACAGACACCCAGGATGCGCGATTTCGTGGTCCCAGTACGCACGCGTGCTTGCACCTTGCGCGTCCTGATCCTCCGCCCGTGGATTTGGATCCTACACCCATCTCAGACGCACAGCGGGTGCGTTCGGCCAACCTCCCTGCCGACGCGTGAGTCAAACTCCGCCCCCGCTCTGATGACAGTCAGGGTCGCCGTGGAAATGACGCGCATTCTCCCCTCCACCCCTCAACCTCTGTGACGCGCGTGGGTCGGCGTGCGATTGATCCCGCCCCCTCTTACCCCAAGAATTGTCGTGGAGGTAACGCTCGCTCCAAGCCCCGCCCCCTGGCCTCCGTGACACGCGCGGGAAGGCGCGCAAGCAATTCCGCCTGCATCATAGGGCACACCTGTGTGCATCAGCAGCCTATCGACACTCACTTCCTGGTTCTGCCCTGGCTGGCACACACATAGGCTCCTCCTATATATACCTTCAGTCTGCTCTTATTCCTTGCTGAGCATAGTCAGTTTGACGCCGTGCCTTGCTGCATTCTTGTTCCAGAGACCTTGCCTTGCCTTACCTGCCTGTTAACCTCTTGTTGCCAGAACCCTGCTAGTACCTTGGATTTCGCTTCTCTCCACTCCTGATCCGGCTTGTATGACCATTCTCCTGTCTCCAGTCCTGACCTTGGCTAAGTACTCCAACAATCAATATTCTCCTATCCTGAACCTGGCTATGTACCCCGACTATCCAATACTCTCCAATCCTGAACCTGGCTACGCACACTGACGATCCGCAACTCTCCGCTCCTGAACCTGGCAAGTACCTTAACCATTCTACTTTCTGTAATCCTGACCTGGCTTGAAGGACTACTCTACATCCTAGGCGCGCCCGCGTGGCTGTGGGTCCTCGTTATCCAATCCCATACCTCAACACCGCAGTTGAGCTTAGTTTGTGGTGAGCTACACGTTACAGTATCCTCAGCCACACAAACATTGACCCCGCTGAGGTAGGAAGAGTCCTGCGCACACACGCAAGCTACCTAACTACCTTAGAGGAAATGATTGTGGATAGCGAGCAAACCATGCTCTCCCTTCAGGAGGACTTTCGCACCCTTTCTCGGGCTTTACAAGAACCGCATTCTCCCCTTGTTCCTGCTGTTCCTGAGATTCCCACTACTTCAGCTTTGCCTTTCTCTAAAGAACCTCGCTTACCTACCCCCAACCGCTATGGGGGCGACCCTCATGAATGTCAGGGTTTTTTGAATCAATGCTTTATACAATTTGAAATGAATCCTTCATACTTTACGGCACCCCGCACCAAGGTGGCGTACATTTTTTCTCTCCTTGTAGATGACGCTCTTGCCTGGGCATCTCCTATCTGGGAGAGAAGAACCGACCTCACGCAGGATATCGGAGCCTTGGCCCGGGAATTCCGGAAAGTGTTTGATACACCCGGTCGTAAGGTATGTGCTTCCTCTGCACTGTTTCATGTTTTCCAATGTAGTCGTTCAGTCGCCAAATATGCTCTTGAGTTCAGAACTATAGCTGCCAAGACCGACAGGAATGACATAGCCCTGGCCGCAGCCTTTTGGCAAGGTTAATCGGAAACCTTGAAGGATGAATTGTCAGCCTACGGTCGCCCCACCGACTTGGAGGAGCTCATCGCTGTCTGTATCAAGGTGAATTGTTGTCTCCTGGAGAAACATTCAGAGAAGGTTCACCATCGTACCATCCCAGCACGGATCAATCCTGATCAGGTGAGCTCCACTGAGGTTTCTACCCGTATACATCCGAACCTATGCAATTAGAAGGAACCAGTCTTTCCAAATCAGAGAAATTAAGCCGCAAAAATGCTGGCCTATGTCTTTACTGCGGTGTTGGTCCCCAAAAGTAGGGAAACGCAAGGTTCCCATGAGTCCTAGGGGAGTCTCATTGGGAACGCTTTTTCTCTCCCCTATTTCTACTGACAACCTGTCTCACATTCTTTTCCCCATTACACTCTTTGGGGAGGTCTTTCAAGTATCCACACTTGCTTTCATCGATTCAGGTGCCGGAGGGAACTTCAAAGATCAAGCTTTCTCAGAACACCATCTGGTTTCTACCAGGCACAGAAAGAAGCCCATCGCTCTTGAAGCCATAGACGGAAGACCTCTGCAGCCGGCATTCATCTCCTTGGAGACAGAGGTGCTTCAACTTAAGGTGCAAGACACACACCTGGAAAAGATCCAATTCAATGTCATCCATATTCCTTCCATCAGTGTGATCCTTGGGCTACCCTGGCTACAGATTCACAACCGTCGGGTTGATTGGCTCAACAAGGAACCAATCCAACGGAGTACATTTTGCCACAAGAACTGCATTCTGGAGGCAAGTAGTATCGGGGGTACCAATGTGTCCGAGGAGCAGGAGAAGGTACAAACACCAGACGAGTACGCTGAGTTTCAGGACGTCTTCGATAAGGTCAGATCGGAGGTTCTTCCCCCTCACTGCCCGTTCGATTGTCCAATCGATCTGTTTCCAGGCACTACACCCTCCAGAGGGACTTCCTATCCGTTGTCTATGCCGGTGACATAGTGTAAGAGTACATTGCGGAGAACTTACAGAAGGGGTTTATCCGCAAATCCACCTCTCCTGCGGGCGCAGGGTTTTTCTTTGTGATAAAGAAGAATGGGTCCTTACACCCTTGCATAGACTACCAGTCCCTTAACAAGATTATCATCAAAACAACGCTACCCCTTGCCCCTTATCAATGAACTGTTTGATCGATTACAAGTTGCTAATATCTTTTCGAAGTTGGACCTACATGGTGCTTATAATCTGGTCAGGATCCGCCAGGGTGATGAATGGAAGATGGCTTTCAACACCAGATATGGACATTATGAGTTCTTGGTCATGCCCTTTGGTCTGTGCAATGCCCCAGCCGTGTTTCAGGATTTCGTAAATGAAATTTTCAGAGATCTCCTCAACTCTTTTGTAATCGTTTATCTTGATGACATTTTAATTTTCTCCAAATCCAGACAGGAACACATCTCTCATGTGAAACAGGTGCTCCATCGCTTACGACAGAACAAACTTTTTGCTAAACTGGAGAAATGTCATTTTCATCAAACATTCACCACTTTTCTAGGCTACATTTCTGATTCCGGTCTCACCATGGATCCCACCAAGGTCAAAGCCATCCTAGATTGGCCATAACCTACCACCTTGAAGGCAGTACAACGCTTCCTTGGATTCTGAAACTATTACCGTAGGTTTATCCCAAAATGTTCTTCTCTAGTGCTTTCCACTTACGGAATTAACCAAGAAGGGAGTGGACCCTGCTTCTTGGTCTGCTGCTGCTCTCCAGTCTTTTGCCTGTCTCAAAAAAGCTTTTGTATCTGCCCCCATTCTCATCCATCCTGATCCCAAGCCTCCTTTTACCCTTGAGGTCGACGCCTCAGATGTGGGCGTAGGTGCCGTTCTGTCCCAAAGGAGGAATTCCCTGTCCAGGTTGCACCCTTGTGCAATTAAAAAAAAAAAATTCTCCGGCCCAATACAACTACGACTTCGGGAACTGGGAACTCCTGGCCATTAAGCTAGCTCTCGAGGAATGGAGACATATGCTTGAGGGTACTGAAGATCCGATAAATATCCTCACATATCATAAGAACTTGCTTTACATTGAGGGTGCATGAAGCTTGGAGCCCGCCATGCCAGATGGTCACTGTTTTTCTCTAGTTTTAATTTCATAATTTCCTACCTTCCCGGATCCAAGAATATTAAAGCTGACGCACTTTCTCGACAATTCTCCCTGGACGACAAGACTGAGGATCAGCAAAAACCCATTTTACCGCCCAAATGTATTCTCTCGGCCACATCATTTGGAGCACTCAAGGAAATTGTCCGCCAACAAAGCCACATATCTCCTGGCATCTCGTCCCCACAGGACCGTCTTTTCACTTCACCTCCACACCGTAAGAAGGTCCTCGAATGGAGCCATTTGTCCAAATCTGCAGGTTATCCCGGCACCAAAAGGACCTTAGACCTCATCTCTTGCACCTTTTGGTGGCCAGGAATGCAAAAGGACATAATTTTTTTTATTGCTGCGTGCCCTACGTGTGCAAGACTAAAACTCCCAGGATTATTTCTTTTATTTATAAAATATTTTACCAGGAAGTAATACATTGAGAGTTACCTCTCATTTTCAAGTATGTCCTGGGCACAGAGTTAAGACAAATAATACATGTTTACAAATACAGTTACATAATGAGCAGGGTATACATTATATACAAGACGTTGCATGCACAGTTAAAGAAAATATATATTATGGGCGTATGAAACAGTTACAGACCAGATTAAAATGTGAGACAGCCTTAGATTTGAAAGAATTTAAACTGGTGGTGGATGTGAGAGTCTCTGGTAGGTTGTTCCAGTTTTGGGGTACACAGTAAGAGAAGGAGGAACGGCCGGTTACTTTGTTGAGCCTTGGGACCATGAACAGTCTTTTGGAGTCTGATCTCAGGTGATAGGTGCTGCATGTGGTAGGGGTGAGGAGCTTGTTCAGGTAGCTGGGTAGCTTGCCCAGAAAGAATTTAAAGGCAAGACAGGAAAGGGGAACTTTGCGCCTTGACTCGAGTGATGACCAGTCTAGTTCTTTGAGCATTTTGCAGTGATGTGTGTTGTAGTTGCATTGGAGAACAAAACGTCAAATTGAATTGTAGAGGGTGTCAAGTTTGCTAAGGTGGGTTTGAGGTGCCGAGTCATATACAATGTCTCCATAGTCAATAATTGGCATTAGCATCTGCTGTGCGATACACTTTCTGACCAGGTTACTTAGGGAGGATTTGTTCCTGTAAAGTACCCCTAGTTTGGCATAGGTCTTGGTTGTCAGTGTATCAATGTGCATCCCGAATGTTAAGTGGGAGTCAAACCATAAGCCCAGGTATTTAAAACTAGTGACAGCGGTTAGGGTGGTGTTAGCGTTGGTTCTAATCTGGAGCTCAGACGCTGGAAGCTTTAAAAATTTAGTCTTGGTCCCAAATACCATTGTTACAGTCTTGTCAGTGTTTAAAAACAGTTTGTTTTGGGAAATCCAGCTTTCGAGTCTCAAAAAGTCAGACTGAAGTATGTGTTGAAGGTCAGAGAGGCTATGGCTGTGTGCATATAGGATTGTGTCGTCTGCATACATGTGTATTGAGGCTTCCTTACAAGCTGTGGGAAGATCATTAATGAACACCGAGAAGAGTAGGGGCCCCAGAACAGAGCCTTACGGGACACCACAGGTGATATCCAGGGGGTTGGAGTTAGAGCCTGAGATGGACACATGTTGGGATCTACCTGATAGGTAGGACTGAAACCAGTTTAAAGCATGCTTCCCTATTCCAGAGCTCTGGAGTTTGTTTAGCAGGATAGCATGATCAACTGTATCAAAAGCCTTTGCAAAATCTAGGAATACTGCACCAGTGAGTTATCCCCGTTTCATTCCACACTGGATTTCATTACAAACTTTTAGCAGGGTAGTTACGGTGGATTGTTTGGGACGAAAGCCAGATTGGAATTGGCTAGGGAAATTTGTCTTGTTATAGTAATCAAAAATACATAAATAGAAATATACCTGGCGCATGTGAAAGATAATCAATAAACAAGTGATAACATATAAATTGTGTGACCATAAATATATAACCAAAAGTGGTGATGATTATCTAGAGTCCAATAAAAGGATATGATGGTATATGGAATGAATAGAGTCCTTTTCTTCAGTGATAATCAAAGATAGACTCAGTCCTCCAACCATGACCCAAGACACAGTTTCTCTCAACTATATGCTGCCTTCTTACCTCTAGTAAGTAGGCCTTCTTTTGGACAAAAGAAAGGGGAGTGGGGGAGTGAAGGATGGACTGGGCGCTTCCCAAGTGATAAATAGTAAATAGTGTTATAAGTGCAACATAAAAATACACAAATACACCTTACACCAAACAGTGAATAGATAATAAAACGTGTATAAAGCAGCTCAACTTCCTCTGGTGGGACAGTTCCAGATCCCAGGATATGGAGATTTCTTTTGCTTGGAGGTGAGGAGGAGCGCAGGAAGATGTCGTGATATATGTAAAAGAAATTAAACATATATAGTGCAGACTGTAATCACTGCTAAAGTTCGTAGTAATCTACTGTATAGAATAAAACTCACAAAAATCGCTGTATAATATTACATGTCAGAGATCCTTCTCTTTCTGACTGGAGCCCTTTTCAACCGCAAATGTTAGGATATCCCTCAGTAGGTGGGTATGAAAATAAAGAAAAACCACAATAGTGCATACTATTCGGACTCAGTATATTAACAAAATTAACAAGTGTACAGTAAACGCACATTTGCCATACAATAATCGGTGATAACATATAAATTGTGTGACCATAAATATATAACCAAAAGTTGTGATGATTATCTAGAGTCCAATAAAAGGATATGATGGTATATGGAATGAATAGAGTCCTTTTCTTCAGTGATAATCAAAGATAGACTCAGTCCTCCAACCATGACCCAAGACACAGTTTCTCTCAACTGTACAGTATGCTGCATTCTTACCTCTAGTAAGTAGGCCTTCTCTTGGACAGTTATATCAGAGGGCGTATTTGCTTACAAACTGCACTGCGCAATGTTGTGTCCCTGGTTTATGTCTTAACATATAGGAAACAGCTGCTGCAGGGAGGAACTTCTTCACATGGTTGGAGGACTGAGTCTATCTTTGATTATCACTGAAGAAAAGGACTCTATTCATTCCATATACCATCATATCCTTTTATTGGACTCTAGATAATCATCACCACTTTTGGTTATATATTTATGGTCACACAATTTATATGTTATCACTGTTTATTGATTATCTTTCACATGCGCCAGGTATATTTCAATTTTTGTATTTTTAATTGTTTTTTGGGCATTAATTGAGATTTTACCTACATTAGATCACCAGGCTGCTTTTTGTGCACTGCACTTATTATCAGGTCTAGCGCTTGTTTTAGTACACTTGTTTTTTATAATTGGTATAGTAATCGCTTAATTGGGAGTGGACACATTTTTCCATGACTTTGGATAGAATTGGGAGAAGTGAGATTGGCCTGTAGTTTGAGACAGTGTTTTTGTCCCCACTTTTGAAGATTGGGACAACTCTAGCAGTTTTCCAGGTCTTAGGGATATGGCCTGCAGACAGGATAGAGTTGACTATGGAAGCAATTGGTTTGGCAATGGCTGGGGCACCAAGTCGTAGGAACCTAGATTGTAATAAATACCTCCTCCAGGTCTCCTTCAACCTCTACCTGTTCCGGATCGGCCATGGACACATTTGTCGATGGATTTCATTGTGGACTTGCCTATTTCCACGGGTATGGACGCGATTCTTGTAGTAGTAGATCGTTTTTCGAAGCAGGCCCATTTCATACCCCTCAAGGGCCTGCCCAACTCTCCTAGATTAAATTACATCTTTATCAGGGAGATCTTTCGGCTACATGGAGTACCCTTGGAAACAGTTTCAGATAGAGGATCATAATTCATTTCTCTTTTCTGGCGCTCATTTTGCCTTCAGCTAGGTATCGCCCTCCATTTCACGTCGGGATACCACCCACAGACCAATGGTCAAATGGAGAGTACCATCCAGTCCCTTGAACAGTATCTACGTTGCTTTACGTCAGATTCCCAAGATGACTGGGCAGAACTCTTACCCTGGCAGAATTTGCCCACAATAACGCACAAAGCAGCTCTACCCTGGAATCACCGTTCTTCGTAAATTATGGTTTCAACCCTTTTACTCTTCCTCTTGTTTTACCTTCCTCAGGCGTCTCAGCAACGGATGACAGGATAAAGACCCTACAGGACCTATGGAAAAAGATTCAGGTGAACATCAGGCAAGCAGTCAATAGGCAAAAGAATCAGGCAGATCGCCACCGCGAACCTGCTCTGGACCTTAACCCTGGTGAAAAAGTCTGGTTGTCATCCAGGAACATCAGGCTGAAGGTACCCTCTATGAAGTTCGCACCTAGATTTCTTGGACCCTTTGCGATTTCCGAAAGGATCAACCCGGTGGCATATCGTCTCGCTCTAGCTCCTTCTTTGAAGATTCCTACTGTATTTCACATTTCTCTTCTCAAACCGGTGGTCTAAAATGCCTTTTCAGTTCCGGTGGCCCCCACCTCACCCATCATGGTTCAAGGACAACATGAATACGAGATCCAATCTATTCTTGACTCTAAGATCTCCAGAGGTTCGCTGCACTATCTGGTGCATTGGAGAGGTTTCGGCCAGGAGGAGAGATCCTGGATTCTGAGCCACCGGGTTCACGCAGCCAAACTGGTCTGTATGTTCCATGCCAAATTTCCTGAGAAACCATCATGGAGTCGCCCGGAGGTGGCTCCTAAAGTGGGATTACTGTGAGGATTCACTATCCTGGTGGTCGCAGACCGTCTCCTCACCACAACAAGCCTTCCTGACGGAAACCCAGGATGCGCGGTTTCGTGGTGCCAGTACACGCGAGCGGACCTTGCTCATCCTTACCCTGTGCCCGTGGATTAGGAACCCACCAACATCTCTGACACACGACGGGTGCGTTTGGCCAGCCTCCCTGCCGACGTGCGAGTCAAGCTCCGCCCCGCTCTGATTGGAGTCAGGATCACCGTGGGAATGACGCGTGTTCTCGGCTCCACCCCTCAAACTCTGCGATGCGCGTGGGGCGGCGCACAATTGATCCCGCCCCCTCTTACCCCAATAATCAGCGTGGGAGTGACTCACGCTCCAAGCCCCGCCCCCTGGCCTCCGTGACTCGTGCGGGACAGCGCCCGAGCAGTTCCGCCCTCATCCCCGATTAGGCTGCATCATAGGGCACACCTGTGTGCACCAGCATCCTATCGGCACTCACTTCCTGGTTCCGCCCTTGCGGCTATTGGAGGCTCCTCCTATATATACCTTCAGTCTGCTCTCATTTCTTGCTAGCATAGTCATTGTGATGCCGTGCCTTGCCACATCCTTGTTCCAGAGACCTTACCTGCCTGTTAACCTCTTGTTGCCTGAACCCTGCTAGTACAGTACCTTGGACTGTGCTTGTGGCAGGACGGCCTGTAGCTGAGGTCAGGGAACAGTCCACACGTGTAGTTTCATGATAATGAAAAACGTTCAATGGCTTTATTTCTCCATTACAACATAACATGCGGGTACACTGTCCCTTTAAACAAATAAATCCTGCTCCATGTTGGGAGAAAAACTAACTAACACAGCAGACCTATCTAGCAAGCTGGCTGGCTAAACCATAACCAAACCTTCAGAGTCTTTTAAGCAGTCATGAAACAAATGAAACAAATCTTACTTTGGCTGCAGTAAGTAGTGTGCTGTATCCGTCTGTCTAGCAGCACATCTATCCATGTGCTCTGGTCTGAGAGAGCCAGCTACTGCTAGTAACAACATCCTTTTCTACCTTGCTGGCTCTCAGGTGTCAGATTACATCCTGACTACCTAACTTCCACCTGAGTTAACCCTTATGAGTGCTTGATGAAGCACTGAGACATATGTCTCCCAGGCGTAACTGATAGGAGTTGACTTCACTCTGTCACATACCTTCCCTGTTTGTGTGTGGCTAGTGTCCCACACGCTGAAGCCTGACCCTCCACTCCTTCTCTTGACAAAAAATCAGCATTTCCATGGTCCTTTCCGGGTCTATGCTAAATGTCAAAAGAAGGGTTGGAGGGCCATATACCACCTGGTCAACCTTGAGTTTGTGTCCTTCATGGTGTTTAACCACTCAAGAGCGCATGGTCAGTGACCAGGGTGAAGTGTACTCCGGCGACATAATGTCTCAAGGCCTCAATTGCCCATTTTACCGCGAGGCGCTCCTTCTCAATGACGGAATACCTCACTTCCCTTGGGAACAGCTTCCGGCTGATGAACAGTATTGGATGTTCAACACCATCAAATTGCTGGGACAGCACTGCTCCCAGTCCTACCTCTGAGGCATCCGTCTGGATGATGAAGGGCTCTTTAAAATCTGGGCTCCGAAGAGCGGGGCCCTCTGACAGGCACTTTTTAAGCATGTCAAAGGCGTCTTGGCACTCCCAAGACCATTTAACTTGGGTCGGGGCACTATTTTTTGTCAGATCTGTTAGGGGTGCAGAAATTTCTGAAAAATTGGGGATAAACCGCCGGTAATACCCTGCGAACCCCAAAAGGGCGCGGACCTGTGTCTTTGTCTGTGGGGTGGGGGCTTCCTTTATGGTGGCCACCTTGCTAGCTAGTGGCCTTACTATCCCTTCACCAACGGCATAGCCCAAGTACTTTGTAGTGGATTTACCCAGGGCACATTTTTTTGGATTTGCAGTGAGCCCTGCTTCTCTTAAGGACGTTAGGACTGCCCTTAACCTATTTATATGCGACTGCCAGTGTCTGCTATAGATGACAATGTCATCCAAGTAGGCCGCGGCATATGCCCTATGGGGTCATAGTACCTTGTCCAATAACCTTTGGAACGTGGCTGGAGCCCCATGTAACCCAAATGGCATAGTGACGAATTGGTATAAACCGAGAGGGGTGGTGAAGGCAGTTTTGCATTTGGATTCTTCCGCTAGAGGTATCTGCCAATATCCTTTCGTGAGATCTAGGGTGGAGATATACTCGGCTTTACCAAGCGAGTCAAGCAATTCATCCACCCTAGGCATGGGGTATGCATCAAATCTAGATACAGCATTTACCTTTCGCAGATCGACGCAAAATATCACCTTCCCATCTGGTTTAGGGACCAACACGATAGGGCTACACCATTCGCTGTGGGACTCCTCGATCACGCCCAATTCCAACATGTCTATTATCTCCCTCTCTACCAGGTCTTTTCGGCTCTCTGGCAATCTCTAGGGACGGGACCATACAGGTTCTGTCTCAATCCTAAAAACATCTGGGAACTGGTCACATACCTCTAGTAGGTCTGACCTTTGTTCCGTTGTTAACTGCCCTCCCATGGGAAGCTGATGGTCATTGTACGTACTACCCTTTGGATGCTGTGGACCCAAATCCGTCTCTCCTTCCCGAGGGTGAATGAACAGCGATCTCATCGTTTTCCAGGGTTTCAGGAGGTTCACGTGGTAGATTTGTTTACCCTTCCTGGACCCTGGTTGAGAGATCTCATAGTTCACCTCCCCGGTACGGCGGAGAACTTGGAAAGGACCCATCCACTTTGCAAGGAGTTTACTCTCTGATGTCGGTAGTAGTAGCATCACTTGGTCCCCAGGTTGGAATACCCTCAAGCGAGCATTTTGGTTGTACAGTACTACCTCTCTTGACGTTCTTGGGCAGATTTGAGGTTTTCCTTAGCAAACCGACCTATCATGTCTAGGTAGGTTTCTAAGGTCTATGACATACTGAAGGGTATTCTTGGAAGGGGAAGGCTCCTCCTCCCAGGATTCCTTCAGTACTGCACCGACACACTTTATTCGAGCAAATACCCAGTATGTACCTGGCAGATACCTGGAATGCGCCGCTCCTCACCTCTGACAAGCCCCGTTGCGTTTGCCTTCCCAGCCTGGGTTCATGCCTGGCTGACGGGCGGCTGATCTGTTAAATGATAATGATTAGGATTTAATAGGCTGCAATGCTTCGCGTGTCTACCAGATGGCATAAATTCATGAATTGTAATGCAGTATATATATATATACTGTGCAGTATTGCAGCCAGCGGGAATAAAATGCTTCAATCCCTGCCTGGAAAATAACCCAATGCACTCGGGCAGAAAACAGTCACAAACCTCAATACACCCGGGTATACCCGAATTCGTGGGACTAGCCGAGCTCGAATAAAGTGTGTCGCCAGTGTAGGTCGAAAATACCCCGAGGTTGGCGTCCATATTGGAGCTCAAACGGGGAGAAGCCTGTGGATGATTGGGGAACTTCTCGTACTGTAAACAACAGGAAAGTTCATCCCAAGCACGCTTTTCAGTGTCCACAAACTTCCTAAGCATGGTTTTTAAAGTACGGTTAAACCTCTCTACCAATCCATCAGTCTGAGGATGGTAGACCGAGGTCCGGACGGATTTTACCTAAATAACTTCAGGACATCCTGCATTAACTTTGCCATGAAATTTGTTCCCTGGTCAGTTAACATTACTTGGGGAAGTCCTACCCTAGAAAACAGTTCTAACAGCCTGTGAGCAACCTGTTTAGCAATGCCTGATCTCAGAGGGAAGGCCTCAGGATATCTGGTGGCATAATCTACAACAACGAGTATAAATTTATGTCCCTTCGCAGAGGGTTCTAAAGGTACGACCAGATCTACCCCAATTCTCTCAAATGGGATGGCTACCAAGGGCAGAGGAACCAAGGGAACCGGCTTCTGTCCTTTTTGGCTAGTTAACTGGCATTCAGGACATGTCTCACATAGTTTCATGATGTCACCATGTATGCCTGGCCAGTAAAACCGGGACAAGATGCGGTCCGTGGTCTTATCTCTGCCCAAATGACCACCCCATGGGAGAGTATGGGCTAGGGTGAACACTGTTTTAATTAACCCTTTAGGGACTAGCATCTGTCGAATGACCTCCCCTGTTTGTGTAACCTTATTCACACGATATAGGATGTCATTTAACAGTTCAAAATGTGGGAACACTTTTACACCTTGTTCATCCATTATCTTGTTGTTGACCTGTACCACCTTCTCATATTGTCTAGCCAGAGCTGGGTCCTCCCTCTGCCTCTGACGGAAGTCAGGAAGATCCAGGTCTGGCACCATTCCCGTATCTATCTGTTCCCCACCCTGGTCATCCCTGGCCATGACCTGCAGTCCTTTGGGCTGATTAATGTTACCAAGAGTCCCAGCCTATCTTAACCAGTCCTCTTTTTCCGCACGTCTCTGTTTACGTGTCTTTGGGACATGGTGTCTACGGGGAAAAATCTCTGGGGAAAAAGGGAACAAGTCTCCGGGCTTCTCCGGTAACAGAGAAGTAGGATCCGTAGGAGTAGGAGCCAACAATGTTTCGAGGTAGGGCCAGTCTCGGCCAAGTAGAACAGGAGCATGTAGTCAGGGAGCAACTCCCACTAGTAGGCTAGCCTCTTGATCCTGGATACGAAGTAGAACGTTCGCCGCCAGGTATCTCTTTGTATCCCCATGGATACACTCGATATTTCAAGGAGAGTCATAAGATAGTCTATTGCTTGGAATTATGCCCTCCAGAGATGCTGGGACTAACCACGGATTGTGGTCCCCTCGGAGACAAACTGTGGCAGTGGTTCTGCCATATGAACAGTCCATCTCATCATCTCCTGTGTCCGCAACCTCGGTCGTCAGCGGAAGCTCTCGGCGGGGCTCGGTGTTTGGACCTCTCTGCTGTTGGATGGGGTCCTCCCTTCTAGTTGGTGGGGTTATCCTCTCCACCGGGTGGGTGACAGGAGTCCAGGTTCTCGGGGAATACTGTGGGTGGCGGCCTCCCTTGAGTGATCCAGTGGCCTCGGACCCGGGACGGGCGTCTCTGCGGGAGTTTATACCAGGAACCCTCCGAGATGGGAAAGGGTCTTCCGATCGGGTTGACTGGATCTCCCGAGCTGGCGGGTTGTAGACCCCTCGATTGTCTGCTCTCCTGCCTCTAGCATCACCGGAAGCAACTGGTGTTTGCACCGGCCGTTCCCAGCTATCCTGTTGGGTGTCGTCGCCCAGGAAGTTTTCCACCAAGCGGACTGCTGACTCCAGGGAAAATGCAGCGTGTCTTTTTACCCAGGAGCGGGAAGAGGGGGGCAGTATCTGTATGAACTGTTCGAGCACAAACTGTTCAAGGATTTCTGCCTTGGTATGCTTCTCCGGTTGTATGCACCTGGTACATAAGTCTACTAAGCGGATGGCTGCGACCCGGGGTCTGTCTCTGTTTGTATATTTTACTGTCTGGAACCGCTGTCGGTAGGTCTCTGGCATGAGGCCTAGGCTATCCAGAATAGCAGCCTTTAGTTTCTGATAGTCCATGGCCTCGTCTGCTGGAAGAGCCGGTAGGCTGCTTGAGCTTCCCCTATGAGGAGTGGAGCCAAAGTCGTTACCCAGCGATCAACTGTCCAGCCGTGGGCCGTGGCTACCCTTTCAAAAGTGAGGAGAAATGCCTCTGGGTCTTCGGTTGGCTTCATTTTAGGCAGCATCCCCGGTGGGTTATTTGGAATCCCTGGTCTGCCTGGGGCTGAGCCTTCGGCCAGCAATTGGAGTAGCTTTTCCTCTCGCCGGGCCTGTTGCTCATCTTGCTGGGCTTGTCGCTCAGCTTGCTTCTCTGCTAGCTGGAGCTGTTGCTCAAGGAACTGAGAAAAAATTGTCTCCATTTTTTTTTTTGGGTGGCCCTTCAGATACAGGGGCCGTCCGACATCCCACGTCTGGCACCACTTGTGGCAGGACGGCCTGTAGCCAAGGTCAGGGAACAGTCCACACGTGTAGTTTCAGGATAATGAAAAACTTTCAATGGCTTTATTTCTCCATTACAACATAACATGCTGGTACACTGTCCCTTTAAACAAATAAATCCTGCTCCATGTTGGGAGAAAAACTAACTAACACAGCAGACCTATCTAGCAAGCTGGCTGGCTAAACCATAACCAAACCTTCAGAGTCTTTTAAGCAGTCATGAAACAAATGAAACAAATCTTACTTTGGCTGCAGTAAGTAGTGTGCTGTATCCGTCTGTCTAGCCGCACATCTATCCATGTGCTCTGGTCTGAGAGAGCCAGCAACTGCTAGTAACAACATCCTTTTCTACCTTGCTGGCTCTCAGGTGTCATATTACATCCTGACTACCTAACTTCCACCTGAGTTAACCCTTATGAGTGCTGGATAAAGCACTCAGACATATGTCTCCCAGGCGTAACTGATAGGAGTTGACTTCACTCTGTCACAGTGCTTCTTTCCACTCCTGATCTGGCTTATATGACCATTCTCCTGTCTCCAGTCCTGACCTTGGCTAAGTACTCCAATGATCCGATATTCTCCTATCCTGAACCTGGCTATGTACCCCGACTATCCGATACTCTCCAATCCTGAACCTGGCTACGCACACTGACAATCCGCAACTCTCCGCTCCTGAACCTGGCAAGTACCTTAACCATTCTACTTTCTGTAATCCTGACCTGGCTTGAACGACTACTCTACATCCTAGGCATGCCCACGTGGCTGTGGGTTTGCGTTATCGAATCCCCTACCTCAGCACTGTGGTCGCGCTTCATTTGTGGTGAGCTACGCGTTACAACTTGCTTTGTAGTCTAGTGGTGCAGATGGTGGCGCTAATTGTGAGGAGCAGGTAGGTAGCTTGGTTGCTGTTAGTGAGGAGCAGGTAGGTAGCTGGGTGACAGTTTGAAGGGGAAGCAGGGGCAATAGGGAGAGGCAGGTCATTTCTGAGCTTACCCATCCGAATAGATTTGCCATGTTGAGTGAAGATATTGAGAATGTCGGGCAGAAATGGCAAGGCTGGGGGAGACTAATTCCTCTGGCAGCCAGGGGAATGGTTCCTCCAGCACAGTGGGGACTCAGGATGCTCAGACACAAAGAAAGGTTGTGGTGGTAGAGGACTCCATTATTACTAATGTAGATAGGGCAATCTGTTGCCATGACCGTGTGAACCAAACAGTTTGTTGTCTCCTGGGTGCTCGCGTTTGGCACATTGCAGACCGAGTAGGCAGATTGTTGGGGGGGGGGGGCTGGGATTAACCCGGCGGTCTTGGTACACGTTGGCACCAATGACATAGGTAGAGAAAGATGGAGGGTCCTAAAAAATGACTACAGGGATCTAGGCCAAAAGCTTAAGGAAAGGACCTCCAAGGTAGTATTATCTGAAATACTACCAGTTCCATGCGCTACCACAGGGAGACAGTCAGAGATCAGGGAGGTTAATGCATGGCTAAGAAATTGGTGCAGGAAGGAGGGTTTTGGGTTTATAGAGCACTGGGACTCCTTTTCTGAGAGGTGCCATCTATATTATAGGGATGGATTGCACCTCAATGAAGAGTTATCTTTTGTGCTAGGGGGGAGAAGGCTAAAAAGGTGGAGGAGATTTTAAACTAGGATGGAGGGGGAAGGGGAATGAAACTGATAATGAACTAAATGGAATAGAGGAGGATACAAATTGGTATGTAGGTAGAATGGGGGTAAGTGTGAGTTTGACAAGCAGTGAGACACCCATAGTAAATAAAGATAATTCTTGAAAACTTCTAAAGACTAAACCAAGTGGGCGCAGAAAGGAAGGAGCAGATAAGATAATAGTACAGGCTGAAAAAAACTTAAATGCATGCTTGCTAATGCAAGAAGCCTGACAGATAAAATGGGGGAGCTTGAATTAATAGCTGCAAGGGAGAAGTATGATATCAAACGCATTACTGAAAAATGGTGTGATGAAACTCATGACTGGACAGTTAATTTAGAGGGTTATTCCCTTTTCGTAAGGATCGAACAAATAGAAGGGGTGGTGGAGTATGTTTATATGTTAAACCGGATCTAAAACCTATTATAAGGGATGATGTTTATGAAGGGAATGATGAAAATGTAGAGACCTTGTGGATAGAAATTAGCAGTGGAGGTAACAGTATAAAGAAAATGTTTGTGGGAATATGAAATAAATCACCAAATATCTGCGAGATTGAGGAAGCTAAAATACTTTTGCAAATGGAGTAGGCATCAAAATTGGGTCATGTTTGCATAATGGGGGATTTTAATTATCCAGACATAGACTGGGGCAATGAGATTAACATTACAACAAAAAGAAACAGGTTTTTGGGGGTGCTTAAAGACAATTATATGACTCAAATTATTGAGGAACCAACCAGGAGAGGGGCAGTATTGGATTTGGTCATATCAAACAATGTAGAAGTAATAACAAATATTCAAGTCCTGGAACATTTGGGTAACAGTGATCATAACATGGTCTCATTTGAAATAAATTATCAAAAAACAGATTACTTGGGTTCAACAAAGACCTTAAACTTTTGAAAGGCAGATTTTAATAAACGGAGGTCTAATCTACAAGTAATACACTGGGAGGATGTTTTTGCAGGGGAAAATGTAGAAGATAAATGGGCAGTCTTTAAAACATTGTTAGAAAAGCACACTTATCAGTGTATACCCTTGTGTAATAAGTATACAGTAAAATAAATAAGTCAAAACTAATGTGGCTAAATAAACAGGTAGGGGAGGAAATGGACAAGAAGAGGAAGGCGTTTAGATTGTTTAAGTCAGAAGGGACGGAGACATCGTATCAGAATTATAAGGAATGTAACAAAAATTGCAAAAGGGCAATCAAATTAGCAAAAATGGATAATGAAAAAAGGATTGCAATAGAAAGTAAGGTCAACCCTAAAATGTTCTTTGAGTACCTTAATAACAAAAAAATGAGTAAAGAAAATATAGGACTCTTTCAGTGTGAGATGGGTAGGCAGATTATTTGAAAAAAAGGAAAAAGCAGAGGTATTTAACAAATTCTTTGCCTCTGTGTTTAAAAGGGAAGAATCAAGTTCAATAGCAGTGCCGAACGAGGAAGCCACAACCTCCATATTAATGAACAATTGATTAACTGAGGAAGAAATTCATAAGCGACTTGAAAAAAATTCAGTAAATGCCCAGATGGCATACATCCAAGAGAAGTTAAGCTCAGTAATAGCCAAACAATTATATTTAATATTCAGTAATATTCACAAGATTGGCGTAAAGCAGATGTGGTGCCTACAGTATATTTTAAAAGGGAGCTAGATCACAACCGGGGAATTACAGACCTGTAAACTTGACTTCAATAGTAGGGAAACTACTTGAAGGTTTAATATGGGATAATATTCAGGAATACCTAATGGAAAACAAAATTATTAGTAATAGTCAGCATGGATTTATGAAGGATAGATCATGCCCAACTAACCTTATGTGTTTCTTTGAGGAGGTAGGTAGGAATTTAGACCAGGGTAATGCAGTTGATGTGGTCTACTTAGATTTTGCAAAGGCTTTTGATACGGTTTCACACAAGAGGTTGATGTACAAAATAAAGAAAATTGTACTCAGTAACAATATATGCACCTGGATTGAAAACTGGTTAAAGGACAGACAACAGAGGGTTGTCATAAATGGAACTTTTTCAGGTTGGGCTAAAGTCGTGAGTGGAGTACCTCAGGGATCGGTACTGGAACCCCTGCTTTTTAACTTGTTTATTAATGCTTGAGGTTGGCATTGAGAGCAAAGTCTACATATTTGCTGATGATACTAAATTGTGTAAGGTAATAGAATCAGAGCAGGATGTAATTTCTCTTCAGAAGGACTTGGAGAGACTGGAAACGTGGGCAGGTAAATGGCAGATGAGGTTTAATACAGATAAATGTAAGGTTATGCATTTGGGATGCAAGAATAAAAAGGCGACTTACAAATTAAATGGAGATATATTGGGGGAATCCTTGATGGAGAAGGTTTGAGGAATGCTTGTAGACAGCAGGCTTAGCAATAGTGCCCAAAGTCATGCAGTAGCTGCAAAGGCAAAGAAGATCTTATCTTTCATCAAACGGACAATGGATGGAAGGGAAGTAAACATAATCATGCCCCTTTACAAAGCATTAGTAAGACCACACCTTGAATATGGACTACAATTTTGGGCACCAATCCTAAGAAAAGACATTATGGAACTAGAGAGAGTGCAGAGATGAGCCACCAAATTAATAAAGGGGATGGACAATCTAACTTATGAGGAGAGGCTAGCTAAATTAGATTTATTTACATTAGAAAAGAGGCGTCTAAGAGGGGATATGATAACTATATGCTGTACAAATATATTCGGGGACAGTACAAGAAGCTTTCAAATGAACTATTCATCCCAAGGGCATTGCAAAGGACTCGGGGCATCCCTTTAGGTTGGAGGAAAGGAGATTTCACCAGCAACAAAGGAAAGGGTTCTTTACAGTAAGGGCAGTTAAAATGTGGAATTCATTACCCATGGAGACTGTGATGGCAGATACAATAGATTTGTTCAAAAAAAGGTTGGACATCTTTTTAGAAATGAAAGGTATACAAATACAAATACCAAATAAGTATACATGGGAAAGATGTTGATCTAGGGAATAATCTGATTGCCAATTCTTAGAGTCAGAAAGGAATGTGTTTTTCCCCTTAAGAGATTTCATTGGATGATATGACTCTGGGGTTATTTGTTTGCCTTCCTCTGGATCAATAAGTAAGTATAGATATAGGATAAAGTATCTGTCTAAATTTAGCATAGGTTGAACTTGATGGACGTACGTCTTTTTTCAACCTCATCTACTATGTAACTATGTAAGTCTTCTACAACTGTATGTGTAGAATGATATTATAGTAGACCTGATGAAGATTGAAGTCTGGTATGATTGTATTCAACTCAATTCAAAACTTGAATGTTAAATAACTAAAAGGTGTCACAGCGTGCTACCTATGTACAGTACACTACTCCAGGTCCAATTCATTACAACACCTGCTGTGTACCATCTTATTATGGAAAATAGAATGTTACCTAACAGAAAGACATCATAAATCCTTTCAACAGTTATACCAGTGGTTTCCAAACTTTTTTCAGTCAAGGAACTCTACTGTATGTGAAATTCTGCGGAACCCCAGCCTCTCTAATAGCTCGTCTGAGATCAGACGCATTGTAAGGAACCCCAACCTTCTTAATAACGCGTCTGAGATCAAATGCATTGTAATTTTTTTTGAATTTGGTACAATTTACAAGTGACCTGAAAATTTCAAGAAACCATTTAGGGAGGCCCGGGGAACCAAAGTGTTCCAAGGAAACCTGGTTGAAAAACACTGAGTTATACACTGTTCCCCACAATCAGTGCAAGGTGATATTTATCACTATCTTGAGTAAACACTTCTTGAATGATTTATTTTATATTTTCTTTGGCTATTATCCTTTTTGTGTAATACTATCCTGATTTTAGTCGTTTGTAAGTGCCATTTAGATCTCTCTTCCATGAGCAGACATTTTCTCAGTGTGTGTTTTGTTTAAATCAAAACATTAAATTCAGTTTTTTGACAGCAAAACTGCACGAGGAAATTGATCGTGTGATTGGCCAGAACCGTGCCCCGAATATTGAGGACCGTGGAAAGATGCCATATACAGACGCCGTGATCCATGAGATCCAGAGATTCAGTGATGTTGTTCCTTTGAATGTCCCTCATTCAGTCACAAAGGATACACATTTCCGAGGATACACCATCCCTAAAGTAATTGTCCTGGGGCTTGTGCTGGCACTATTTAATAGAGTTGAGCAAACCAGTTCAAATCGATTTCCCGGAATTTCCTGGTTTTATAAGACCAAATTCATCGCCCTTACCAAAATCCATCCATGAATTGGTACTCTAAAATCCAAGTGAGTTCATCTGAATCCTCAAGTAGGTAGAATCTGGGTGGATTTTTAAGATTCCACACTGATTCTACAATGAATTGAATCCGAAATCCGCACCGCAGAGTGTTAAAAATCCACACTCAGATTGTTAAAAATCTGTTCTCTCCCCCTTGGATTTAATCTGAGTAAAACATTTTAACAATGCGACCACAGATTAT
Source organism: Ascaphus truei (assembly GCF_040206685.1). Classification (NCBI taxonomy): domain Eukaryota; kingdom Metazoa; phylum Chordata; class Amphibia; order Anura; family Ascaphidae; genus Ascaphus; species Ascaphus truei. The sequence continues at coordinate 7,786,233 of NC_134489.1, forward strand.
TAATCCGCCATGTGGATTGTCAGTGATAAAAAAAAATCCAAAAAAAGGTGTCACACCCGTTTTGGGACCGATCCGCAGGCCAAATTAAACAGTGGATCCGAGGCAGATCATAATTTGCAGAATTTTTTTGCTCATCTCTACTATTTAACCTCTTCATACTACAGTCAGTAAAACATTGTGACCAGTTAAATTAGACTACTCTGCACTTCAATGCAATTGCTTTGCATGTTGCCTTTATGGTGATTCTGCACTTTCATAACTATATTTTCTGCTGCATTCCTGTGCAATGCAGTTTAAGGGAAATATACATGTTTTTAAATGGATAGGGAAACAAACGTGGTGTACCTTGTGTACTCAATTTGAGTGTCATTATGGAATAAAATAAATGTTAGCGGTTGTAACACTTTCAATAAAGAAAACATCACCAATAAACATACAGTATCAATAACTCCCTTACCTTTGGGAATAAAAAAAACAAGCCATATCAAGGGCAATTCTTGGGGGATCATGTTACAAAACCTGCCCTAAATACATTTCTCACCCATGCACAGGGTACTGATGTCTATCCGTTGCTGTGCTCTGTTCTCTGGGACCCCAGCCAATTTGCCACTCCTAACAAATTCAATCCCGGCCACTTTCTGGATGACAATGGCTGCTTCAAGAAAAGTGACGCCTTTGTGCCATTTTCCACAGGTAAAATTCTTTGTTGCACAAGATCAGCTAAGGGTCAGGTAATTCTGTTTAAGGACATTACATACAGTACAGTTATGAGGAATGCCATTAGATGCAGTGCTAAATCTGATGTTGTACAGTACTGTAAGGCTTCAATAAGCCAGATAAAGTTTTACACAGAGCTTCGCTCAGTTACCCTGTACCTGCTGCTACAATTTCTTGTCAGGAGAAACAGCAAGACTAGATCTTTCCCTTAAATCTGCTATTAGTTCTGTATACACTAGTACTGTACATCCATTACTGCTAAAACTCTAATGCAAGCCCTCATTCTCTCCCGTCTCGACTATTGTAACCATCTAATGTCTGGCCTTTCTGCCTCTCACCTGTTTCCCCTACAATGTATGCTAAACAATGCTGCTAGAATCATGTTACTCTCTTCTAAATCTACCTCGGCTTCTCTCCTGCTGAAATCCCTCTCCTAGCTTCCTTTTAAACTCTGTATCACTTACAAAATTATCCTCTTCTATTTTAAGGCTATAAACTCTTCTGTCCCTCCTTACATCTCAGCCCTAATTTCTCTCTCTACACCTCCCCGACTCTTGCTTTCTGCTCAAGAAACTCTTCTCGGTATGTGTAGCTCCACTGGCTGGTACATACATTTAATAGGCACTGACCATGACCCCTTGCAGGTGAACTTACTAGAACACCTTCCTGTCTCTGTAAAATCTACCAACTTTTATTGTAAGCTCTTCGGGACAGACACTCCTTTTCCTATTGTTTTATGTCTGAAGCGCTTATACCCATTATATGTTATAATATTATGTCACTCATATTGTAAAGCTCTATGTATCTGGATGGTACTATATAAATAAAGATATATATACATACATTTAAAGGTGCAATCTCCATGTTACGAAACACAGGCAGATCACAGGTACACACTATCAGGAAACAAGAGCTACAAATGATAGAGTTTATACGGATACCATACAAGCATACACTAATAGAAAGAAAAGGGGAAAAATATGCTGCCTAAGCTAGCCTATCCTGTAGTCTGTGTGACGGTGAGGGGGTAACCAGGCTTTATAATAAAGGTTAAGCCCACTTGGTTACCCCTGAACTGTGTTTTGGGGGTCCTACTCTTGGACCAGTGTATTGTGCATACATTACTGTACCATGTAATAAAATATGCAAAATATACTGTTCCCCTGTGTGGAAGATGCTATGGAGTGAGCCCTTAACCATTTAAATGTGGGAGGGGGTGAGCTTATATTAAGTAGGAGGTTGCCACCCTCCAATCAGCCATGACTAGCTGGACAAGAATTGTAAAACATACTGGACACCTAACAAGCTCCTATTGAACCCCCAAAATGACCACAACATATATATAAGCATATGAGTGTCACAGAGGAGTGCTACTGAGCATGGCAATATATATTTAAAACCAGAGACAGAACATAAAACACAGACAAAGCTCAGTTTTAGCACATCCAGTGAGACTCATACACGGTACAGTGCCTAAATATATATGTATAAATATCTAATAAGTAAAATGGTCTTTTAGTTTGACATTTTTGGCCAAAATTGTTGTAAGCCCCTGAGCCAACGCCACGGCAGACCACATATCAGGGGTCCCTAACGCTAATATAAATTCTTAATAACCTGTGTAATAACAGGAAGAATGATTTATAGTAAATCTGTCAATATTAGTTGCAAAGTTCTAAGTCTGACTGAAGCTTTTATTAACCTGTACATTACCAGGAAAAGCACTCTGTATTAGAGATGTCACAGCCAAACTGCAAGCAAACAAGTTCCCCTGTGTGGAAGATGCTATGGAGTGAGCCCTTAAGCATTTAAATGTGGGAGGGGGTGAGCTTAAATTAAGTAGGAGGTTGCCAACCTCCAATCAGCCAAGACTAGCTGAAACACAATTGTAAAATATACTGGACACCTAACAAGCTCCTATTGAACCCCCAAAATAACCACAACATATATATAAGCATATGAGTGTCACAGAGGAGTGCTAATGAGCATGGCAATATATATTTAAAACCAGAGACAGAACATAAAACACAGACAAAGCTCAGTTTTAGCACATCCAGTGAAACTCATACACGGTACAGTGCCTACTTCACGGCAGATTGGAGGGTGGCAACCTCCTACTTAATTTAAGCTCACCCCCTCCCACATTTAAATGGTTAAGGGCTCACTCCATAGCATCCTCCACACAGGGGAACTTGTTTGCTTGCAGGATGGTTGTGACAACTCTAATACAGAGTGCTTTTCCTGGTAATGTACAGGTTAATAAAGGCTTCAATCAGATTTAGAACTTTGCAACTAATATTGACAGATTTACTATAAATCATTCTTCCTGTTATTACACAGGTTATTAAGAATTTATATTAGCGTTAGGGACCCCTGAATTGTGGTCTGCCGTGAAGTTGGCTCAGGGGCTTACAACAATTTTGGCCAAAAATGTCAAACTAAAAGACCATTTTACTTAATAGATATTTATACAGTGGCGACAAAGTTTATTAGAGCAAATGCCGCCGGTTCACCGGGACTTACTCCGGCTGGTGCTGAGAATAGTCAGCGCATCAGCCGCATCCAGCCGCGTCCCCTCCGTTCCCCCCCCCCTCCAATCCACGCGCAATTTATATACCTTCCCGACCCCCTAGCTGCGCCTGCTGTGCCCCTCTGCTTCCCCGCTCCCCCGCTTACCTCACTTCAAATCTTCAGGGGAGTCGGGGAAGCCGGGGAAGCCGGGGAAGCCGGGGAAGCCGGGGAAGCCGGGCGCTCACGTGACTGTGACGTCACCGACGTCACGCGAACGAGCCGCTTGTCAACGCTTCTCCTCGCTGCCGCCACGCATCCTGCCGTGCGGTTTTTGCTTTAATAAACTTTGTCGGTGCTGTACATATATATTTAGGCACTGTACCGTGTATGAGTTTCACTGGATGTGCTAAAACTGAGCTTTGTCTGTGTTTTATGTTCTGTCTCTGGTTTTAAATAAAATATGCAACAATTGCAATTTTTTATGTTTTAGCCTTTCTATGAGTGCTAGCAAGTGGAGACAACCAGGCTGTGAGTTTCAGGGTAGGTTTGACAGAGAAACTTCTTTCAGATTGTGTCTATTTATCGGGGTTCCAAAGTTACTGGAGACCCCAAAAACATACCAGGGATTCAGGTTAGATTCCCAGCTACAGTGAAGCGAAGTGCTCCGGGTCAAAACCCTACATGAAAGCATTGTTGCGGCTCACCGCTAGTATGCCTGCTTCAGCACAGACCTGAGGGTAAAACGAGGCACCGGGGGAGGTAAGGTACCCCTAAACCTGTACATTGGTCCCCCAATGAAATGAGGGGATGCACATTGTTTGCCCAGACCCCTACAACCTAGTATAAAGATTTGGGGATTACTCCAGCCAGAGATTAGGCTGTGAGAGTTTTAAAATGAAAGTTAAAATGTTTAAAAGTCTAGTTGGGTGTAGGAAATAATGGCTAGTGTAAGGGGAACAGTATAGTTTTTACACTCTATCTCATACACCAAAGGACTGTAACACATTTTAGCAGCAGAATGTATGAGAGTATATTTTATTAAGCAGCAGTGTTTTAAAATATGTTTAAACTTTATACATTAAAGGGGGTCTTTGAATAGTAAGTGGGCAAGATGGCGGTTTGTGCACATGCCCTCTCACTTTCTGAAGCCATAGGTGCCAGCTTTCACAAACCTGGCAAAGTGAGCGAGTGGCTAGAGATGAAGTTCCCACACTTGTGGGTTGGCTGTAAGACTGTGGGACTGACTTTGCAAAAGTTATAAAAAAGTTAGTAGCCAGCCCAGAGAGCAGATTTAGATGCAAGAGTGCTGTGGAGATTCCTAAGTGATCAGAACACTGATCTGACCTGTGATTCCAAGGCCCAAAGTGTGTAACCTTCACGGAGGGGTTGGACCGACCCAAAGAAGCCTTGCGGAGACAGCAAGGAACCATCTACAGGACTTTAAGCAGAAAAGCTTCTAAGTCACACCTTCAGTACCATGTGGAGTGGAAAGTGCGGGAGCTGCTGGAGGCTTATGCCTATTTGAGCTCCAGAACTTTTTGGGCTAAGACCCGGTCAACCAACGGACTATTAAAAGGCTTTATTTCAATCAGGAAAGTCAGTGTTTCAACCCCAAACCCCCAGTAAGTGTATTTTTCTTCTGCCTATTGTAATAATCCAATGTGTGTTTGCCTGTTTCTATGGAATAAATCACAAATTATTGTATTTATTGGCTTTGCTCAGTGATATGATCCCGGTATAAATGTGTAAGTACCTGGTCTCCCGTGACAGTCTTTGGAACAAAAGAGGGCTTGGTTGAGGAACAGCTGCAGCATGTTGCCTCAAAATAGTTCACAAACAGTTCTACTGGACACTGAGATTTGCCCTGAACTCTCTACAATCTGGAAGTCTCACTGGGGATAGCCCTTGTATACATCTTGGTTCTCATACAAAACCATGGAGCTGCTCAGCCAGCAAGAGTTCTGCCTTTAATCAGCATCCAATCAGAGGGAGATGGGTGACCGCGATGATCAGACAGATGTGGAGTTAAAGGAACATGCATCGCCCCAGGGCCAGGGCCAGGAGTGGTGGAAAATCAAAACAGACCAATCACATCAGCACCGATGGAGCTCGTGCTATCTATCATGTAACTGGGCAGAGTCCAGGGTTACTGGCCGAGCTGGCGCTCCCCTGTTGGGGGAGAACAATTCTCCAGCTTTGGAGTGTGTATCTCCTCAGCAAGCAGCCAACCTCCACCCAGAACCCAACCATGCCCCAAACAATATAATGTATTCAGAGTAAACGTGAGATAATTTAGGGTGTATTTGATGGTCAGAGGCATCAGGCTGGCATAACCTTTAATGTTCAGTTGCCGTGTTACCTCTTCTGTCACATTCACATAAAGCAACTTTTCGTGAACAAATATAACCACATTAAAAGCAAAGTTTTGACTGTATTTCTCCAAGGCCTCTGTTCGGCAGGTCAATATGTTCTGTAAACATTGAAACTGAAAAAACACTACTACCAAATAAATAAAATACCCAAAACTAAACCCGTAGACTACAAGTGGTGCTCCCTGGAGTCAAATAGATCACTCTAGCAATGAAGAGAAAAGAGCAGGTCCCAGAAGGCAGGACTCGCAGAAACTCCATAGCGGGCACTCTGAGTGGGTACAAAAGTATAGGTTTATTAAACAAGCAATTGAAAAAAAGGACAAACCTGACATACTATGATAAAAAAAAAAATAGTGGACCATCTACTCTACAATTTAAGTCACAGCTAGATACTAATGTTAATAAAGAAATGCTGTAAAAGCACCTACTGTATGTGTGTTATACAGTAAATGAAAAAGGTGCCTATAGACAAAATTAGAACCAAAGAAAGCACTAAGAATACTAACACTACTCACAGTGATCCCAATGATTTTTTGGGGGGCGGGGGAGCAAACAATATGCCTCTCCCAAAAGAGGGGATGTCTGTGCAATGGATGAATGAGTGATGCACTTTATATACATACATAAAACTCTAATGAGGCAAAAAATGTGACATGGACCAAATGGGGAGCTACAGTAACAATGTACTGTAAGGATCAGTAATGCAAGCAAACAAGTCTCAAAATCAAACAAAGTCCAATGTCTTATCCATATGTGAAAGATGCAGCCATCCTTAATGTGGCCATAAACCTCAGAGAAAAGAGTGAAAAGAAGAGAGGCGCAAAGATAGCAATGTAAAAAATTGGTTTTATTTTGAAGCTAAAATGTGAATGCAAATTGCACAAATAACAAATAAATAGCAATGGAGAAAAACAAAAAAGAGACTTTGCCTGGTCTGTGTGATGCTGCTCATTATAACATATATAAGTTTTAATGAGTACAGTATAATATCAAATAGGCAACATTTAATTCATATTGATGACTCTAGGCCTTTTTTTAATCAATTTAGAATTTGTGTGTGTAACAGGGGAGTTATCCCTGTTAAGAAAATGTGCCTCTAATCCAGCAGTGTGGTGGTTAACTGCTGGTAGTCAATTAACCAACACCACTTGCCTGATTACATTTCTTTAAAAAGCCTGCCTTTGAGACAGGAAGGGAGATTGTTCCTGAGTATCACAAGTTGTGGGACTGACCATAGGAACAGATGTCTTGAGCCTGCCAGAAGAAAAACTGCACGCTGCTTGCAAGACACAGGGGAACCTGAATCCTGATATAGCCTGAGGAAAAAGGCAACAACCTAGGAACAGAGAAGACTTTCCTTCCAACTACAAGAAAACAGATAAGATTTTCCTTTATAAGACTTTGTATCTGCACATATCAAGATATACTGTATGTTTGGGGCTGGGAGACGTGCTAATCTAAAGGGAGTTGTAGACTGCATAGGTTTCACTAGACATATTCCCAAGTGAACAGAAGCTTTGTTTGACCCCTTATTAGAACATGTTTGGATGATTTTCTTATGTTAAGGAAACAGGCGCAATAAAAGCCTTATTTAATTTCACCTTAACAAGTCTCCATTGCATACCTCTGCGCACGTCCTCCTACATATGGTGTCAGAATTGGGACTGAGGTGGCCCTTGAAGTAAAAACGGGCCCCGGAGATTGTCTGTGAATTTTTTTTGTGCTTTTTGCCTACAAACAGCGTGAGCAACATAAACAAAGAAACTCATGCAGCAGAGACCAGAGTTAACGGGATACACACCCAGGCAGGAAATCTACACTGCACTGAAACCCACAAAACCACAGATGGACTCTTTTCCCCGATTCCAAGAGGAGAGAGAGAGACTGTGCTGAAGCAGGTAAACCTTATTTGCCTATCACAATAAAGTGTAATATGGTCATTGAAATAGGGGTTTTGCCTTCCAGCCGTAGTCAGGGTTCAAGAAGTAAGTTAGCCCTTAAAAGGGGTAGGCGTTTGTTATTTTCAAATGTTTCAGTGAAGCAGTGAATACAGATGGTGACCCACGAGCGGTACTGATTCTGCAAGTAAAGGCTGCCACACTGCATAGGACTACCAGCTGTGAATTGAGTATATGCAGAAAAGTGTGAAAATTGATGCAAGACTGTGCTGAAGCAGGGGAATTTTCAGTAGACAAGTGCTGAGGGTAAACTTGCCCTACTGGGGAAAAAAAATTGCTGAGCTGTGTAAAAGGTATCCCAAAGTGTGAAGAGGGAATGCCATAATACCCAAAGTTGAGACTGAAAATTACTGAACTCAAGCAGAAAACCACATTATTTGGCTGTAGCGGAGGGATTGAACCTAGCAAGTAAATGGTGTAAAGAAAATAGAAGTTTTTACCTAGCAACTGCACATACAGTATACCTAATGAGAGAGAATGCGTGCACATCACTGCTGATATTGTAAAACTTACCCAACAAAATGAAAACGTCTACAGAGATGCCTGTGAGAGTTATGACCTCTACAAGCAAAACATGCCCACCTGTAGGACTACCACAATTAGGGGTTCTAGCAAATACAGTGGCAACAGCTGCAATAGCGCCTCCTGAGGTCACGAAGAGAATTACACCTGATAGCCCCAAAATGAACCCTACCCCACAGAAGAGTGACCCTTTCAGTCCAATAAAGAGGAAGACATCTCTTTTTGGGAACCTGAACCGAGTCACACCCACAAAACACCCCAAGAATGGTGGAGGTGCTTGAACTCGGCACGAACCGAAATGACCGCTCTCTATGATGACGAATATGATCGACAGGAGAAAGAGCGTGAGCATCAGATCACCAAATATTTCTGTCAGCTAACGCAACTGCAAGAAAAGCCTGGCGTATACAATGAAGCCGCTGAAGTATCAAATAAAGAAGGAGACCCCAGTATTCCTGATGGGACGGAGTCATCCAAATCAAAAAGGCGGAAAAAGAAAAGCGGTTCTTCACTTACCGTGGAAGGAACAGACACGTCCGTAGATCCTGTGGAGAAAAAGGGGAACCGAGTTGCCCTGCAGCCTAGATAAAATGGAGTATTTGTCCCGCGGATAACCGAATATCCAGAGGGCCCAAGGCAGAAGTCGTGTACCCCAAAGAAGTGTCTGTCCGGTGCCAACAGTGAGGAACCCTCAACCAACCATCCCAGGGAAGCGGAGCCAGAACCAGCGAGTGTCGATCCCTTGACCAGCCCTGAAGATGCCCTGAAAAATGCCAGGCATGACTGTGATATGCTCCGCGAACAATTGAAACAAAAGAAAGATGGTTACACAGAGCTACAGAAAAATAACGTGAAGCTACAGAAAGATGTGCTCACAATATACTCTTTGGCCGGGACAGAATTGGATGATCTCAAGACTGAGCTAGATACTGCAAACGCTACTATTTCCGCCATGGATGAAAAGCAGAGCCAATCTGATAAAATGATGGCTAAGCTGAAGCGGAAGTATGAGGAGGCCCTGAAGCAGATGACAGTCTTTCAGCAAGAGGTTCACACTCTTCGCGTAGAGCTGAATGCCTCACAACAGAAGGTCAACAGTGTCCGGACAGAGGTGGATGTATCTCAGAAAGAGGTTCATACACTCTGCAGAGCACTGGATGCCTCACATCATGAGACCAACAGCTGCCACACAGACCTGGAGGTCTCCAGAAGGGAACTTCACAGTTTCACTGAGGAGCTGGACATTGCAAAGAAAACTATCCTCCATCTTTACTTAGATATCAAAGTCTCTCAGAAGGAGCTTCAGAACCTAAACCTGGAGATGGAAGTCTCACGCCAGGAGACAGCCTGCCTCCAAACAGACGTGCAAAAATGGAAGGCGGACTGCAAGGAGGCCCTGAATAGTACAGAGACTGAAAAAAGAGAAAACTTAAAACTGAAAGAAGAAAATTCTCATTTGACAGACTGCGTCAATTTAGAATTTGTGTGTGTAACAGGGGAGTTATCCCTGTTCAGGAATTGTGCCTCTAATCCAGCAGTGTGGTGGTTAACTGCTGGTAGTCAATTAACCAACACCACCTGCCTGATTACATTTCTTAAAAAAGCCTGTCTTTGAGACAGGAAGGGAGATTTTTCCTGAGTATCACAAGTTGTGGGACTGACCATAGGAACAGATGTCTTGAGCCTGCCAGAAGAAAAACTGCATGCTGCTTGCAAGACACAGGGGAAAGCACTTCTGAACCTGAATCCTGATATAGCCTGAGGAAAAAGGCAACAACCCAGGAACAGAGAAGACTTTCCTTCCAACTACAAGAAAACAGATAAGACTTTCCTTTATAAGACTTTGTATCTGCACATATCAAGATATATGTTTGGGACTGGGAGACATGCTAATCTAAAGGGAGTTGTAGACTGCATAGGTTTCACTAGACATATTCCCAAGTGAACAGAAGCTTTGTTTGACCCCTTATTAGAACATGTTTGGATGATTTTCTTAGGTTAAGGAAACAGGCACAATTAAAGCCTTATTTAATTTCACCTTAACAAGTCTCCATTGCATACCTCTGCATACGTCCTCCTACAGTGTGTTTTTTGTTTTTAACGAATGTCCATAGGAGTAATCATTCTTTAATTGCTCAGCTGTATTTTACAATTCATTTTTTGCACTCAACTGACAATTGTTATTTATTTGCAAAACAAATATTTGTTTGCATCAGTTTGTATACTACACATCAATGTTTCTTTTTTGTGACATGAACCAAATTTACGCATTGGGAGTGGTTTCCACGGTGATTTCTTATACCCCACCAAGGATATATCTACTAATCCAATTAATTTTCATTCTCTTCACCTTTGTACATTTCATATAGCCAATTAGTGGGGTATTTAACACCGTGTAGTAAGCACTCCAAACATCCCTGATGAAGCCAACTTGAAGATGAAACGTGTAGGAGGAGGAGCTACGGGTTACAGCAGGATCAGTGAGCAAGTTCAGCGCAAACTCTGAGAGTCTGCAATCACTCTCTGCCCGCCTGCCCTAGTGACTGTGTCTGATCGAGGAGTACTTTCCACCAATCTACCAGCCCACCAGACTGCCGGGTAAGGGGACGATGTCACATCCGGAAACTGATGTCATACCCGGAATCCTGCATCTGTCGTCTTATCTGGTCACGGAGGGGGAGACACCTGAGCACCAGCCAACTGCAGTAGCCGTCCACATAACAACATTGGAAGTGAGCCAACTGTGTCTTTCACCCAGGGGACTTCTTCCATTCAGCGATTGAGCAGCGCAGTAAACATCGGCAAAGCTTCAACAACTACCCCCCCTCCGCACATCTGGTACCATCTGACGGGACCAAGCTGGAAAAGCAGTGGGAGTACACAGGTGTCCTGAATGTTCATTGGTAACACACAAGCAGCATCACACACACCAGGCAAAGTCTCTTTTTTGTTTTTCTCTATTGCTATTTATTTGTTATTTGTGCAATTAGCATTCACATTTTATCTTCAATATAAAACCAATTTTATATTGCTATCTTTGCGCCTGTCTTCTTTTCACTTTTTTCTCTAAACCTGTAGACTACAAGTGGTGCTCCCTGGAATCAAATAGATCACTCTAGCAATGAAGAGAAAAGAGCAAGTCCAAGAAGGCAGGACTCACAGAAACTCCAAAGGTGGCACTCTGAGTGGGTACAAAACTATAGGTTTATTAAAAAAGCAATTGAAAAAAGGACAAACCAGACATACTATGATTAAAAAATAAATAAAAAAATTGTGGACCGTCTACTATACAACTGAAGTCACAGCTGTGCAGCAAGCTGTAAAGACACTGTTCCTCATTGAAAATTAAATTAATTTGGTTCAGCTTCAGAGATAACCTGCTACAATACTGTGTTATTAAAAATAAATAAAAATAACTTCAATAACTTAGCGTCTAACATTAAGGTAATGAAGCGGTTAAACTAGAGTACCTGGTTTGTTGGGGGAAGAGGAGGTAGGTGAAGGAGTTATTTGCCCCAGGGTGGATGTTGAGGCCTACCGGGAGAGTTGCAGGAGGAGTTAACCCCTTCATTACTATAGAGGTTATTACCGCTAGCGTAATGAAGGGGTTTACCCCTCCTGTTACCCACCCAAGAGGCATAACCACACACGATGGGGGAAATACCCCCTTCACCTATCCCCTCTACCCCCAATAAACATTAAAATACAATACAAACACAATACAAGCCAATAAACCCATTGATTGCCAGTGTGATTACCTATTCTCTCAATTGGAGCAAAGATAACCACAATAGCAATGAATTGGCAACCTACTGCCCGCGCCCTCTACCCGAAAAACAACCCCCCCCTGCTCCCCAACACCTACAGTACAGTAATAGACAAAATCACTATTTTCCAGATCTGGATAAAAGCGCATTTGCCCACTAAAAATAAAACATTACCCAGCCAGCATAAAGTAAATTAAAGTTGTACTTACCCCTGCCAGGATGAATGCCACCCTCATCCTCATCTTTGTCCTCCGCATCTTCTGTTAGCAACAACATTGAAATAAATATATGAACTACTGGTCACTAACCCCTTAATTACATTAGCGGTTATTAACCGCTAGTGTAATTATGAGGTTAACCCACCCCCTCCCGGTACCCACAATGGAGTCCTATCCACCCTCCCTGGGGCAACTACCCACACTCCCTCAACCCCCATCACAACACATACAAATGGGCAAACGCACTAGTAGCCAAAAATTGTTAATAGCACGGTTGCCCATTTGTTTGCAAAACAAAAGAAATACACAATAAAATAACATTGATCTAATAGTTCAATACATTACACTTGCCAATAAATCCATTACAATTAAATAAAAACAAGCATTTGCAAAAAAATGCATTGCTTGTCACTGTGATAACCTATAAGCTGAAAGGGGCATAGATAAACACATTGCCAATCAATGGGCATCCTAGAAAAAAAGTAGGCAATTAAATAAAGTATCGAACAACAAGAAGGTGCTACAACGCTCACCAATGTTATGTGAATGAATGTTTAATATTTGAGGTTACCTATGTGCCTCCATTGCACTACATGGAGATTAGCTTAAAATAATTGCTGAGGAGTAAAATTTGGCAGTGATGTTAGAGCTGCGTCACGCTCCACGTGACTTTCATATCTAGCCTATAGACTCCATGGGGTCTATGCAGTAAGCAGCAGAAAAATGCATTAGCTAGGTTTTGAATTTGCCATGTTTTTGGCGTGTTAACCTCGCTGTATGCAGGAAGGGCCTAATCCCTGGCGAATGAATGCGCCACCACCATTTGAAAGAATGGCGAGTAACCGGTGGAGAGATGGCTGCCTGGCAAGAAGCTGCCGAGAAGCCGACCCCTGCCGAGATGTGTTTGCAGCAGAGAGAGATCCGCTGCTCTCTGCGCAAACATCGGCACATTAAAAAATATTTTATAAACCATTTTTACTCATAGTGTAGATGTGCAGGGGGTCTCCGGAGCTGAACCGCATTGGTTTCAAGTCCGGAGACCCCCTGCTTCCCGAGATACAGGCCCCTTTCTGAGGTGCCGGTATCCCTCTGCATTTAAATGTCCCGATCACGTGACCGCAGAATATAAACAAAGCAGAGGGATACCGGCACCCCCTAAAGGGGCCTGTATCTCGGGAAGCAGGGGTCCCCGGACCTAAAACCAAGGCGGTTCAGCTTCGGAGACCCTCTGCACATGTACAGTATGAGTAAAACACCCATATCAATAAATAATCATTCCTTACCTTTGCGGCTATGTGCAATAGTAAAGAAGCAGCATGAATGTATTTTTAATAATAGTGTACAGTGAGCAGGGGGTCCCCTGAGCTGAACCGCATTGCTTTGTGGACCAGGGACCCCCTGCTTCCCGAGTTACAGGCCCTGGTATGTGTCATCGGGTGGCAGTGTCGCCGCCATCTTTATAGCGTCCCATACACGACGTGTCCGCTATAAAGATGGCGGCGACACTGTCACCGATCCCCCAAACCGGGGCCTGTAACTCAGGAAGCAGGGGGTCCCTGAGCCACAAATCAATGCGGTTCAGCTCAGGGGACCCCCTGCTCCCGCACACTATTATTAAAATACATTAATGCTGCTTCATTACCATAGTGGATAGCCGCTAAGGCAATGAAGGGGTTAAGGCATAAAAGCATGTTTATTGGGGACAATTGCCCCCAATAAACATTGCAATACACAACATACAATACAGTAATGGGCAAAATTACTATTATCCACAAATGGATAATAGTGCATTTGTCCATTTAAAATACATAAACAACAATAAATAAATTAAATACATATAGCACTCACCCTTGTCCGACTGCCACGATGAAGGCCATCTCATCTTCATCCTGCTAATGCCCCCTCCGCTGCTGCAAAACAGAAACAAGAATAAAAACATCCAATGTAATGTCCCCTAACCCCTTAATCACCATAGCGGTTATTAACTGCTACAGTCATTAAGGGGTTAACCCACCCTCACCCAACACTCGGGAGACCTACATACCCTCCCCCACTAACCCCCCACCCCGTGAGGCCTAACCACCCTCACCCACTACCCACAAGGGAGGCCTACCCACATACCCTTGTAGCCAATACCCCCTCCCCCCACCCCAACACATTCAGTACAATAATGTGCCAAATAACTATTATCCAGATTATTTTGCCATTATTAAACACATTAACTAGCATAGTAAAATAAAGAAACTTCTACTGACCTCATCAATAAGGAAGGCCCCGTCGCCAGCATAATCCTTGACGTCCGTTGCCAAAAAAATACATAGCCAATACATTGCAATTACATTCAGATATCAATTAACCCCTTAATCACCTTATCAGATAATAACCGCAAAGGTAATTAAGGGGTTAAGCCATCCTGGCCCGATACCCACCCTACACACATTGGCCCCAAGGGTATGTGGGTAGGCCTCCCTTGTGGGTAGTGGGTGAGGGTGGTTAGGCCTCACGGGGTGGGGGGTTAGTGGGGGAGGGTATGTAAGCCTCCCGAGTGGTGGGTGAGGGTAGGTTAACCCCTTAATGACTGTAGCGGTTAATAAGCGCTATAGTAATTAAGGGGTTGGCGGACATTACATTGGATGTTTTTATTCTTGTTTCTGTTTTGCACCAGCAGAGGGGCATGGGCAGGATGAAGATGAGGATGGCCTTCATCGTGGCACCCGGACAAGGGTGAGTGCTATATGTATTTAATGTATTTATTGTTCTTTATGTATTTTAAATGGGCACATTCACTATTATCCATTTGTGGATAATAGTAATTGTGCCCATTACTATTCTGTATGTGCATATATGTGTATGTTAGGGGGGTATAGGGGTTGTTGGGGTAATATATATATAAATATATATATATATATATATATATATATTTATTTATTTATTTATTTATATTTATTTATATATATTTATTTATTTATATATATTTATTTATTTAATGTGGGGCTGTTGTGTGTGTGTTTTCTTTTTATTGTGGGTAGCGGGGGTGGGTGAAGGGGGTATTAGGCCCCAACAGTGGTTTGTTTAGGGCTTGCGGGTGGGAAGCAGGAGGGCTTAACCCCTTCATGACCGTAGCGGTATTAACCGCTACAGTCGTGAAAGGGGTTAAGTGAACCCGCAACCCCCCTGCAAGCCCTAAACAAACAACAAGGGCCAAATACCCCCTTCACCCACCCCCGCTACCCACAATAAGCCTGGCACGGTGGCTTAACCCCTTCATTACCTTAGCGGTTAGCCGCTAAGGTAATGAAGTGGGCTTTAAATGCATTTTTCCTGCCTCGGATGCATGCCGGGGGGCTCCGGTGCTGGTATTAATGGTATCAGCTCAGGAAACCCCCGGCATCAATCCCAGCCATGAAAAAGGCCTGAATTTTTTCTAAGTGCCGATCCGCCGCTCATCAGCAGCCTCTCACCATCAACTTGCCTAATTTTTGTGGGGTGCCGGATTCGGCAGAAAAACGCCATTCTAGAGTGGCGAATAGCGGCCAAAGCTACTCGCCACTACTAGAATTGAGCGTGGTTGAAACAATGGCTAGTTGAGGTGAAAAGTGCCTTTTCGCCTCGCCGATGGCGGGAAAAAAAAACTGCCAAACACATTGGCGTTTTTTTTGCTTTTCGCCACGTTTTCACCCCTTACTGAACAGGGGTAGGCATTATTGGCGTGAAACGGTTGAGAAGTGCCTTTCCGGCGCTTACTGCATGGCCCCCCATATCTCCATTCACATACACACTTTGCACAATAGCATACAGCCATACAATTGTTTTGGCTTGCAATATATTACTATATTACAGCCTTGGACTAATATATAACAACACAAACATAGTGCAACAGATAACATTTCACTCCCTGTCATTTTTATTTGTTTATTTTTAAACATACATTTTATGTCAATTTCCCTAGTGTATACATATATTACGTTTGTGTTATTAAAAGCTAAGTTTTAACCGCCTGAGAGTGCACCACTTAATGTGCTTCTTTTGGGACAGAAGCTGTCTTTTCAACTGCCATCCTTTCTGATAATAATTAAATAAAGTACAATCAATGTGTGTATTACCTTTGCTGGGATTCATCTCCTCATCTTACTGCGGCATCAACTCTTGACCCAAAGACGCAATGATCCTCTACAGCCTGATGCGCAGAAGTCCATGATCCTCTGTTGTTTGCAGAGGAGACCCAGTTCAGTTGTCTTGTTTTCTTTTTTTTTCTTCCTTCTCTCCTTTGCAATCCAATTGGTCCAGAAGATGTTAACCTGATGGCTTCTTGAGCTCAAATGTGATGTCACATTTGATTGCCAAATTGTACACCCCAATCTGATTGGATGATGTACCATGTGATGGCTTCCATTTTTTTCATGATCTGACTTCCTCTTAAAGGGAGGGAAGCCAGCCAATCGGTGAGGATATGCTTCCCTCACTTGAAGATGACGTCACATCAGAAAAAGAAATGGAATCCATCACATGGTAGACCCACCAATTAGATTGGTAGATATAACATATGATGCCTTTACTTTTTTGGAGTGGCGTGATGTCATCAAAAGTGAGGGAGCCAGCCAATCAGGTAGCTTGCCTTCCTTTCTTTTTGTTGACATCACATCACTCCAAAAAAGGAAAGGCATAGCATGGTATTTCTACCAATCCGATTGGTGGGTCTACCATGTGATGGCTTCCATTTCTTTTTCTGATGTGACATAATAATCAAGGGAGGGAAGCATATCCTTCCCAATTTGCTGACTTCCCACCCTTTAAGATGACATCACATCATAAAAAAAATGGAAGCCATCACATAGTATATCATCCAATTGGATTGTGTGGTGTTACATTTGTCAATCAAATGTGACATCACAGGCCTTATATAAGGCCTGTCATGTCTCTTTTGAGCCCAAGACGCCATTGGTTCAACAACAACTGAACCAATTGGATTACAAAGGAAGAAGAAAAGAAGGAATAAAAGAAAGAGAAAAAAGGAAACAATACTACTCACCGGGCCTCCTCTGTAATCAACAGAGGATTATGGACTTCTGCGCATCGTGGTAATGAGGATCACTGCATCGCTGGTCAATAGTTGGTGCCACAGTAGGATCAGGAGGGTGAATCCTGACAAAGTAAGAAACACATTGATTGTATTTTATATAATTGTGTTTTTTTGTTTAGGAAGATCATTGATTGGCAATGTGTTTATCTATGTCACTTTCAGAGTATAAATAAGATCAGTGACAAGTAATGCATTTTTTGGCAAATGCTTGTTTTTATGTAATTGTAATGTATTGTATTTTTTGTTAATTTTTTTTCTTCGGTTGCCCATTCATTGCCATTGTGGCAATCCATGCCCATATTGTGGGCATGGTTTACCACAGACACAC
This sequence comes from Ascaphus truei, assembly GCF_040206685.1. NCBI lineage: Eukaryota > Metazoa > Chordata > Amphibia > Anura > Ascaphidae > Ascaphus > Ascaphus truei. Next base: position 7,803,706 of record NC_134489.1, read on the forward strand.
TCAATGGGTTTATTGGCAAGTGTAATGTATTGTACTGTTACAGTATGTCAATGTTATTTTATTGTGTATTTCTTTGTTTTGCAAACACATGGGCAAACATGCTATAAGCCATTTTTGGCTACTGGTACATTTGCCTATTTGTATGTCTGGTGATAGGGGTAGAGGGGGTGGGGGTGCTGGTTGTTATCCCAGGCAGGGTGTTAAACCTCCCGGGTGGGTATCGCGTGGGGTGGGGGTTAACCGATTAATTACTATTACCGCTAAGATAAATAGAGGTTAGTGGCCCGTAGTTATTTTTTTTTATTTTAATGTTGCTGCCCATGGAGGACGAGAAGGACAAAGGTGGCCTTCATCCTGGCAGGGGTAAGTACAGCTTTAATTTACTTTACGCTTGCTGGGTAATGTTTTATTTTTAATGGGCAAAGGCGCTACTATCTGGATCTGGATCTGTATTTTGCCCATTATTGTACTGTATGTGTTGGAGGGGGGTAGAGGGGCTGGTAGTAGGGTGCCCATTCATTGCCATTGGGGTTATATTTGCTCCCATTGAGGCCATAGGTAACCACATTGGCAATCAATGGTGTTTTGACAAGTACTACTGTTTGTGTTGTATTTTAATGTTTATTGGTGGTATAGGGGTAAGTAACAGTTGGAGTTGCCCGTGGTGGGTGTTTATGCCTACCGGGTGGATAGCGGGAAGGGTCAACACCTTCATTACCTTAGCTGTAAAAACCGCAAAGGTAATGAAGATTTAACTCCTCTTTCAAACGCCCCCACCCCAAGGCATAAACACCAACCATGTCTCCTGTGGCAGGCTTATTTACTTGTGGCAGCGGTGGGTTCATTGAGCTTTATGCTATAAAGTTCTGCAGGGATTTATAGCGTAAAGACGAACTCGTAGATTGCGAGCTCTCAAAACAAATAGTGACTTACACACGTTACACAAAGCAGGAAAAGCACAGGTTCTCTCTTGTCACTTTAAGTTTAGTGACACCATGTGAAGATGGACAGACGGTCAGGTTGGTACCGGACCTGGAACTATCCAAGAATCATAACCCGGTGTTAGGGATATGGACTAAGCTGGAGGCAAAGACTCAGCTGGAGGAGGATCACGAGCACCATGATGCGGGCTTCACCTGCTAATGCTGGGGCAAGCATTCCGGCCAGGGTCCAGGAGGATCTTCCAGACCTGGAGGAAGTGGAGGCAGAGGAGGAGGAGAACGGGGAAGAAGAGGACCCATGAGGAGAGCGGGACCCAGGGAGTACAGCCGTAGTAGCCCCAATTGCTACCGGTCTCCCTACCCCAGATCTTACATCTCTCCTTGCCATTTGGGGAGAGGGGTTCACCTTCAAGCAGAGGTTGTAGTTGATTGCAGCTTCTCAAGGGTTGCGGCCTCCAAGACCCTGATGGGATTGTGACCAACCTCAACTACCAAGGGTGTCAAACTATAGCCTCAGCAAGTTTGTAGATGGCACTGATGACATTGACAGATTTCTCAAGGTGTTTGATGATCAATGTCGAGAAGAAGAAGCAGGCACACGGTCTTAATCAGCAGTGAAAGGGTTTAATGTGCCAAGAAATCCAACGTTTCGGCAGTAATACTGCCTTTCTCAAGGTGTAGGCTACCAGATATCAGTATCTATGGAGGGGGTAGGGAAGAGGGGGGTGGAGGACAGGGGACCAGGTGGGGGGAAGAGGGGCGAAAGCTGCGGCAGGGGGGTGGAAAGGAGAGGGCAAGAGGGGTGGAATGTAGGGCGATCTCCCACACTGGATAGAAGTGTAGTCCATGGAAGGTACCAGATCATGGGTGCCTTTAAAAAGATAGAATTATCTTCTGTTAAGGAAACATCTCCAATTTTGTTGTTCATTAAGTCCTGCTCCATTACTGGTGTTAAGAGCGTGGATCCAGAATGCTTCCCGTCTCAGTAGAAATGTCTCCCTGTCAGAAGTGCCTTGTCTGGGCGCTACAGATTCGATTCCTATAACGCACAGAGATGCCACGTTATGATTGTGTTCCACACAGTGCTGCACTAGCACAGAGGGATCTGTACCTTTTGCAATGACACTTTTATGCTCTATGAATCTCGTTTTAAGCATTCTAATGGTTTTTCCCACGTAGAGAAGACCACATGGGCACTTTATTATGTACACAACAAAATCTGATCTGCATGTTATTCTATCCAGGATTGTAATTTCTTTACCACTGTTCGGGTGGCAGAATATATTGCCAGTAATAAGGCTATTGCAGACCGAACAGCTCAAACACCTAAAGTTACCCGGCCTGCCTCCCATCAGAAAATGAGGGGTTTTGTAATTATCCTCATTGTCTGCATGTACCAGGCTGTCTGCCAAGTTTCTCCCTCTTTTAAAGGCAACCATAGGTGGTGCACAGCAACTTGTAGAAAGGATGTCATCATTTTGTAAGATATGCCAATGCTTTAAAATGGTAGATTGTACAAAACCCCCAGCTTGACTATAAGTAGTCGTGAATACAAGTCTATCTTCCTTCCTCCTTTTGATAGCACTTACCTCTTTTTCCAGTGCCCGGTCCAACACTGCAGGAGGATATCCCCTGGCCAGGAATCTGTTACGCAGATCTCCAATGGCTGGTTTGATTTTATCCTCTCTGCTCGTGATCTTACAGACATAGACTTTCTGTGAAAATGGTAATGCATCAATAAGTGAAGGAGATTGGTGACTATCTGCTCTTAAAATGGCATTCCTGTCAGTACTCTTTCTGTAAAGATCAGTATGTAACTCACCGTTGGTTTGTGTAATGAGGACATCCAGAAAGGCAAGCTGCTGTGTACTCCATGTGTTTGTGAGGCGTACAGGAGAGCGGAGATTATTAAGATATTAAAAAAATGCTAATAATTGGTCCTCAGTACCAGTCCACACAAAGAACAGGTCATCAATATACCTATAATAGCTCAGGATATGCACAAAAAACTCTGACTTATAGATATACACCTCTTCAAAATGTGTCATAAAAATGTTGGCGTATGCAGGGGCCATATTACTGCCCATTGCTGTTCCTTTGATCTGCAGGAAAAATTTGTTCTCAAATCTGAAATAATTTTTATATACTGTAGGATGAAATGTAGAATAAGCATGACGTACTCAGTAGGGATAGTATCCCTATAGTGGGTTGTGAGAGCAGACCTTACTATATCAAGGCCTGCATCATGTGGAATTATTGTGTAAAGGCTAGACACATCTAGACTGACCAATATGTGGTTCTGACCATTACGTGGTATGTTTTTGAGTTTGGTAAGAAAGTCAAACGTGTCTCTGATGTATGATTTAGCTGTCTGTGCAATCGGTTGTAAAAAGGTGTCTACGAATTTGGCAAGGGGTTGGTTAAGCTAATTTATGGCAGCTATTATGGGACAGCCTGGTGGAGGATTTAAACCCTTGTGAATTTTCGGTAATGTATAGAACACAGGGCATTTAGGTTGCGGCATAGTAAGAAACTCTAATTCTGACTGTTATCCAGCGGTTGTTTACTCCCATCTGGATGATCTCCTTGATCTCCCTTGCGTAATTGGAAGTGGGGTCTCTATCTAATTTAATGTAGCAATTAGTGTCACTCAGCTGTCTGATAGCTTCAGCCTTGTAATCTGAGTAATTTTGGTCTACTAGGGCTCCCCCTTTGTCTGCACGCTTAATAACAATATTATTATTTTTAGTTAGAGTTTTGTGCTTCCTTTTCCTGAACCGACATGTTGTATGTGGCCCTGTGTTTGTTTTTTTGTACCTAGCGATGTCCGCCTTAATCAGTCGCATATAGGTGCTAAATGATTGATTTTTAAATGGCGGGACAAAGGTAGACTTGAGTTTACATATTTTGGTACCTTGACTTGAGGCCGAACTATCTGTCCCTTATTCGTCAATTGCCTACATCCCTGTCGCTTGAGGGTCAATAGCCGAATTATCTGTCCCTTGTGGGTGAGACGGATACCCCGATTCTGTAGACCTGTTGAAAAAAAAAACGATTTAAGGTACAATAAGAATTCAAATTTAAACAAATCGACCTCCAGCTCAAAGTCATTAAACAGTGTGGTAGGTACATATGATGGACCTCTGGCGAGGACAGACATCTCGCATAGATTCAAAGTATGATTAGACAAGTTAATGACCAGTGTGTCCATACTTATTGCTGCTCCGTTGACCGCAGAGAGTAAGGGGATTTTCCCTCTGCTTTGGCACCCGCGTCTGGTCTTCCTTTTCCCCTTCCTTTGGGTTGGCATAAAAAAGGGGCCAGGCTTTGACCTCTCTGGTGATCTGTTGAGGTGCTTCCGAGTCACTAGTGTGGACCTCCTGGACTCTTTCGGGTGCTCTCCCTCGTTGGTTCTTGCGTTGCCTGGGATCCTGTTTCAGCCACTGGTACACCCTTCCGTCTTTGTAGTAATTGACCACTTTTTTGAATTTCAACTTCTTAAAGTGAATAAGATCACTTTTAATTTTCTCCAATTTAGTTTTGAGGTCTTCTAATGATTGTACAACGTCTGTACCAGTACTGGATTGTTCAATTAGGATTTCCACTTTTAGTATGTCCTTTCTGGTGTGGCTTAGCTGTTCCCCCACCTCTTCAATCACTAGGATAATCAGGTCCAAGGAGGCCCTGTTAAGGACCTGGCACCACCTCTCACAGAATGCTGGTTTGTCTGCGCCAATAGTGTGTCTGTTGTTGATGCGAAATCCGCGAGGGAGTAAGTTCTGTCTGTAGTATTCGGATAGCGTGCTGCCGTGGGCGAACAATTAAATCTCTTTCTTTTTGAGTCTTTCCAGCTCCTTAAGATGATCATGTGGCCTGTCTGGCCCAAAAGCTTCTTCCGGTGTGGTTTTGAATAAAATCCTGTTAATCTCCTGTTCCATAATAATAAGAGTGTCAGCTCTTTGTGTCAGACCCAGGAACAAATTGCACAGGTTCTCCATGTATAGTCAATGCAAATGAGGGATGTATAAGCTGCTGCTGGGCAGTATAGAGGTACAGGATAAGGCAGCGAACAGTCCAAGAAGGCTTCACACTAAAGAAAGATGCAAAGGAAAAAGTCCAAGGGCTAAAGAAAATATGCAAAATAGCTAAAAGAAGCAATAACATTAATCCAAAATGCAGACAACTGTATCTCAAAATCCAAAAATACAGTTCCAGCAGTGAAGAGGCAGTCCATAGACTTAGCTGTAGGTGCTGTGCTCAAAGCAGGATAGCATACATAGAAAGAGGGTTGTGCAGCACTCAGACAAACAGGTGATAGTGGGGTACTTAGCTGCCGGTGCGCTGGTTCTGGGGAGCTCCTGAAGTCCCCAAAATTATCCAGTAGAGAAGAAGAAGCAGGTACATGGTCTTAATCAGCAGTGAAAGGGTTTAATGTGCCAAGAAATCCAACGTTTCGGCAGTAATACTACCTTTCTCAAGGTGTAGGCTACCAGATATCAGTGAACAACATATATTTATACATATACCCCCCTGGGTCTCACCCCTCCCTGCTCAGCTTCACAGTCATGACGTTGACGCCCACGTGATGACGTCAGACGTCGTGGTGTTGGTCCCTGGTAGCAGAGCTCTAAGCTGCCCTGGGAGGAAATCACTGCCACACCACACACCAGGATGTCGAGGCCCCAGCGATGATAATTTTCTGGTATACCACTGATGCTCTCTATATCCTAAGAGCCACTACATGATACACAATTTATGCTTATTGCTCACCACTAAAGGGATTCAAAGAAGATTTTAATTATTTACCTGTGGACTGTATTCTGTTGCACCGATGCCTTGGACTGTATGTCTACTCATGTTCAACTGTCAAATATGTCTCCTAGTGGGGAAACAATGCTTTCCTCCTTTAATGCATTATTAATCTATTCGTCTCTCCGCATCTCTGGTGTCATGTTGTGTTTCTGCTATTTTTTTTCTCTCCTCTGGACTTTCCAACCTGCCTTTTTCCCCCATCAGAACAAACTGCATCAAGTTATATCACAGATTTTCAAAAACGATTTATAATGCTTTAAACGTGCAATGTTCAATAGTGCTGGCCACATCTGTAATACAGGACATACAGAATTGTCCTGCTCATAATCTGTTCTTAGAATTCTCTTCTGTTTTCATTTTCAGGGAAGCGGGTTTGTGCCGGAGAAGGTCTGGCTCGGATGGAGCTCTTCATTTTCCTCACCAACATTTTGCAGAACTTCAAGCTGTCCTCAGAGATACATTTCACAGAGTCTGACATCATGCCCAAAATGACTGGAATTGCTAACGTCCCTATACCTTACCAGCTCTCTTTTAAGCCACGTTAATGAAGCACCTGGAAAAATTAAAGCTATTTCATTTAAATCAGGCCTCCAATGACCCCCCCCTGCACCTCCAATCACCCCCCTAGACCTCCAATGACCCTCCTCTGCACCTCTAATCACCCCCTTGCACCTCCAATCACCCCCCTGCACCTCCAATCACCCCCCTGCGCCTCCAATCACCTCCTCTGCACTTCAAGGCACCCCCCCTGCACTTCCAATCACCCCCCTGCACTTCAAATCACCCCCTGCACCTCCAATCACCCCCCCCTGCACCTCCAATCACCCCCTGCACCTCCAATGACCCCCCTGCAACTCCAATCACCCCCCCTTCATCTCTAATCACCACCCCTGCACCTCCAATCACCCCCTTTGCACCTCCAATCACCCCCCACTGCACCTCCAATCACCCCCCCCTGCACCTCCAATCACCCTTCCCTGCACCTCCAATCACCCCCCCCTGCACCTCCAATCACCTGCTCTGCACTTCAAGGCACCCCCCCCACACTTCAAATTCCCCCCCTGCACCTCCAATCACCCTCCTCTGCACTTCAAATCACCCTCCCTGCACTTCAAATCGTGCCCCCCCTGCACTTCAAATTGCTCCCCCCTGCACTTCAAATCGCATCATCTCGCCCCCTCTGCACTTCCCTTCCCTATCTTACCTTGGTTTGTGGTGGAGGAGGCGGCGACAGAGCAGGCAGGACTGCACGCTATAGCAAGCAGTAGGCAGGAAGTGCCTCAATGCTAGAGCGCGCTGCTACCCTGCGAGGGGGAGAGCGAGTGACCAAAACCTTCATGCAGCCCTACCATAGGAGAAACCCATCACCAATGTATCTCCTGCATTGTAGGCATTGTTAATGGGAATATTAATGAGCCATAAGGACACAAAGATCTTTTTGTTCACAGCTGCAGCAGATTCAAACTCAACCACCCCAGGTACATCTGCGTTGCCCCAAAGGCAGACAGCCTATGGGGCTCCCCATGAACTGCTCCCCTCTGCACAGGACCAGCGTGCTAAGGGTTAACATGTGCTTGTACTTTGTGGAACGTCAACCCCCACCACTGAAATGTTAATGAGCCATGAGGACAGAAAGATATTTTTGTTCACAGCTACAGCAGATTCAATCTCAACCACCCCAGTGTACATCTGCATTGCCCCAAAGGCGGACTGCCTTTGGCGCAGCCGAATGGCAGCTAAAGGGTGTGAGCCATTTGCTGCCGTTTGCTGATGTTCGGTCATGTAAAAGCTGCCCTATTTCAATCTGAAACTCACAAGTCCTTTATCCCCTGTACCCAATTTTCCAACTCTATGTGTGCATGAAATGTCTGTTAATTCACTGATTAACCCTGTTCTTTTAATGTAACCATGTATTTTTTACACTCTGTGCCAAGGACATATTTGAAAACAAGAGGTAACTCTCAATGTATTACTTCCTGGTAAAACATTTTTATAAATAAATAATTAATCATACCACCCAAAGTCTTGTCCATCATCTGCACATCTTCCTTATGTGAGATCCACGTTTACAGGATCTGAACATGTATTGTCACCAGCAAGATGTTATCAATCACCCTACCAGTCCTGTATCCTACCAAAGTACTCAGAAAACTAAGAAAGTGAGTAGTGTATTTTGGTGTAGTTTTTTCCCACATATGGTCTCAGTATGACATGATACAATGGGTACTGTTGATTGTCCCTGCCAATATACAAGAACAGAAATGATAGACTGCACTCACGGTCAGATAGAAAAATATAGTATAGCTAAATGCAGGGTGCAAAGGAACATAAGAATGACCTAAGATCCTCCTACATAATAACCAACAAAGCTAATAGTTCCAGCACGCTCTGACAATAGGAAAAGTAGCTACAAGTGGGAAATGGCAAATCAAATGAATATTTAATAAATCAGAACACCAAACCCCAGCAAGCTCTTTTTGGGAACCCCTGAGCCCCCACAAAATATATGTATGTATTTAAGTGTCAAAATGGAGTGCTATTGAGCGTGGCATATGTATAGTAGAGACGACAGAGAAGCCCAATGCTACATCCAACATGACAGAAATACACAGTAAAATACTTATATATTCTCTTGAAAAAGGGTCATTAGGTTTAACCCTTTGGCCAAAGCGTTGTAAGCTTGAGAGCCACGACAAGGCAGACACCCGTTCGCAAGTCCTAACACTACTAGATAAAATACTAATATACCTCTATTACAAGCATGTCAAACTCGCGGCCCACAACGAATATCTTTGCGGCCCAGCCAATGTGTCCCGGTTATTGCGGTGGTGAGGAGGATGCGGCAGCTGGTAAGTATTCTCTATGTGAGTGAATGCTGCTGGGGGGATTGGATGTAGGGCCGCATGGGTTTGAATGCCGGGAGCGGGGCTTAGAATTCTGGCCGGGATGCAGGGGATTGGTCGCAGGCAGGTCATAGAAAACCGGGGGCGGGGCTTCCGCTTTGTGCAGAGCACACGGTGAGAGTGTGTGTCTGTCTTCCCGCTTCTGGCTCCTCTGCCTGCTGTGCGGTTTCCCCCGCCGGGCGGGCAGACACAGGGACCCGGGGCAGAGGGGGGGTTGCCCTCTTGGCGCTTCCCCCCTTGGCACTCCCAACCTTGGTGCTCACCCCCTTGGCACGGCTCCCTTTGCCCCCCCTGGTGCTCCCTTTGCCCCCCCTGGCGATCCTTTGCCCCCCCTGGTGCTCCCTTTGCCCCCGGTCCCCTTGGTGCGGGAGATGGGCGTGGGCCAGGCAGTGGTGGTGCGCGATTGCTGGCAGGTGGTGGGTGCAGTGGGAGGCGGGGAGCCACCTGCTTGGATCACAGGCCTATCCTCTGTCCCCCACCCTCCAGTCACTCACTGTACTTTGTGTGTGTGTGTGGGGGGGAGTGTGTGTGTGTGGGGGGGGAGAGTGTGTGTGTGGGGGGGAGAGTGTGTGTGTGGGGGGGAGTGTGTGTGGGGGGAGGGAGTGTGTGGTGGGGGAGAGTGTGTGGGTGGGGGAGAGTGTGTGGGTGGGGGGGAGTGTATGGGTGGGGGGGAGAGTGTGTGGGTGGGGGGAGAGAGTGTGTGGGTGGTGGGGGAGAGTGTGTGGATGGGGGGGAGAGTGTGTGGGTGGTGGGGAGAGTGTGTGGGTGGGTGGGGGGGAGGGTGTGTGGGGGGGAGAGTGTGTGGGGGGAGAGTGGGTGGGTGGGGGGCAAGGGTGGGTGATTTGGGGAGAGTGTGGTGTGTGTGTGTGTGTGTGTGTGTGTGTGTGTGTGTGTGTGTGTGTGTGTGTGTGTGTGTGTGTGTGTGTGTGTGTGTGTGTGTGTGTGTGTGTGTGTGTGTGTGTGTGTGTGTGTGTGTGTGTGTAGCAGTATTCCTAGATTTTGCAAAGGCTTTTGACACAGTTGATCATGCTATCCTGCTTAACAAACTCCAGAGCTCTGGAATAGGGAAGCATGCTTTAAACTGGTTTCAGTCCTACCTATCAGGTAGATCCCAACATGTGTCCATCTCAGGCTCTAACTCGAACCCCCTGGATATCACTTGTGGTGTCCCGCGAGGCTCTGTTCTGGGGCCCCTACTCTTCTCAGTGTTCATTAATGATCTTCCCACAGCTTGTATGGAAGCCTCAATACACATGTATGCAGACGACACAATCCTATATGCACACAGCCATAGCCTCTCTGACCTTCAATACATACTTCAGTCTGACTTTTTGAGACTCGAAAACTGGATTTCCCAAAACAAACTGTTTTTAAACACTGACAAGACTGTAACAATGGTATTTGGGACCAAGACTAAATTTTTAAAGCTTCCAGCGACTGAGCTCCAGATTAGAACCAACGCCAACACCACCCTAACTCCTGTCACTAGTTTTAAATACCTGGGCTTATGGTTTGACTTCCACTTAACATTCGGGATGCACATTGATACCCTGACAACCAAGACCTATGCCAAACTAGGGGTACTTTACAGGAACAAATCCTCCCTAAGTCTCCTGGTCAGAAAGCATATCGCACAGCAGATGCTAATGCCAATTATTGACTATGGAGACGTAGTATATGGCTCGGCACCTCAAACCCACCTTAGCAAACTTGACACCCTCTACAATTCAATTTGTCGTTTTGTTCTCCAATGCAACTACAACACACATCAATGCGAAATGCTCAAAGAACTAGATTGGTCATCACTAGAGTCTAAGCGCAAAGTTCACCTTTCCTGTCTTGCCTTTAAATTCTTCATGGGCAAGCTACCCAGCTACCCGAACAAGCTCCTCACCCCTACCACTTGCAGCACTCATCACCTGAGATCAGACTCCAAAAGACTGTTCATGGTCCCAAGGCTCAACAAAGTATCCGGCCGTTCCTCCTTCTCCTACCGAGCACCCCATAACTGGAACAACCTACCAGAGACTCTCACATCCACCACCAGTTTAAGTTCTTCCAAATCTAAGGCCGTCTCACACTTTAATCTTGTCTGTAACTGTTTCATACGCCCATAATATATATTTCTTTAACTGTGCACACAATGTCTTGTATATAATGTATACCCTGTTCACTTATGTAACTGTATTTGTAACCATGTATTATTTGTCTTACTCTGTGCCCAGGACATACTTGAAAATGAGAGGTAACTCTCAATGTATTACTTCCTGGTAAAATATTTTATAAATAAATAAATAAATAATAAACAGGCTATTGAAGTTGAACTCTTTCATTGCCTTAGCGGCTAGCCGCTAAGGTAATGAAGCTGTTCTAATAACAATTTTAATATGAGTGTACATGAGCAGGGGGTCTCCGGAGCAGAACCGTGTTGATTTCAGGTCCGGGAACCCCCTGCTTCTTAAGAAACAGGCCCCGTTATGGCATGCCGGTATTACCTACTGCACCGACACACTTTATTCGAGCAAATACCCAGTATCTAACTGGCAGATACCTGGTATGCGCCGCTCCTCACCTCTGACAAGCCCCGTTGCGTTTGCCTTCCCAGCCTGGGTTCATGCCTGGCTGACGGGCGGCTGATCTGTTAAATGATAATGATTAGGATTTAATAGGCTGCAATGCTTCGCGTGTCTACCAGATGGCATAAATTCATGAATTGTAATGCAGTATATATATATATATATACTGTGCAGTATTGCAGCCAGCGGGAATAAAATGCTTCAATCCCTGCCTGGAAAAACCTCAATGCACTCGGGCAGAAAACAGTCACAAACCTCAATACACCTGGGTATACCCGAATTCGTGGGACTAGCCGTGCTCGAATAAAGTGTGTCGCCAGTGTATATAATTAAATGTCTCGTGTCACGTGACCGGGACATTTTAAATGCATAGGAGATACCAGCACCCATTAACGGAGCCTGTATCTTGGAAGCAGGGAGTCCCCGGTCTTGAAATCAGCGCGGTTCTGCACCGGAGACCCCCTGCTTACGTACACTAATATTAAAATTGGTATGAAATAGCAAAGACATCACGGGTATTGACATCGGAAGCCAGTCGCATAAAGTGGCACTGTATGCGGATGATGTTTTCCTGACAATATCTAAACCCCTTACCTCTCTACCGAACCTATTCGATTTGTTGGGGAGATTCAACAAGATCTCCGGATTCAAAATTAATCAGTCGAAATCAGACGCTCTAAATATAAATCTCCCCAAGCACTTAGAGAAATTGATGGCCATAAATGTCAACTTCAATTGGCAGCAGTACCACATAAAATACCTGGGCTTCAATGTCACTAGGTCTTACAATACATTGTACCAAGCAAATTATCCCAAACTGACGCAAACTCTGAGAGGGGACATTAAGAGGTGGGCCACTCACAAAATTTCGTGGATTGGTAAGATCCACTGTGTTAAAATGAACCTGCTCCCAGGCCTTTTATATTTTTACCAAACCTTCCCGGTGCCAATAGGATTGAAGGATTCCCTCTCGCTTCAATCTGTGATAGATAAATTTATCTGGGGAGGGAAGAAGGCGAGGGTGGCCAAACAGATCATGCGTAAACAAACGGGGGCAGGAGGGCTAGCGGTACCTTGCTTGTTGTCGTACTACAAGGTGGCGCAATAATGCCAGATTGTGCAATGGCACAACAACCCAGACACAAAAAGATGGGTCGCTCTAGAAAGAGATCTTTGCTCCCTGGGTCGCTCTAGAAAGAGATCTGATTTGGCTTCCCAAAAAGGTGCAGTTAGGCGCCAAACTGCCGCTATCCTCAATGACGAACTCGTTCTCAGCATGGGAGGCCACCAGGCTCAAATACACTTTGACTCACAAATCATCAGGTATGACCCGTTGTGGGACAATCCATTTTTTGCTTCGGGCCGGACCAATGCTGACTTTACTATCTGGAAACATGAAAATATTAATAGACTAGTGGATCTGGAGGGCAGACAAGGCATACAAACATTTGACTTACTTAAATCCAACAAAAATATCCCCAATGCTGAGTTTTTCAGATACCTCCCGATCAGAGCATTCTACCAGACAATACAGCCCCATACCCCTATGACGAATTTTGAAAAGCTCTGTCGATCAGGGACATCCACTAAGGGACTTACATCGCAGATGTACAAGGAAGTAACCGGTTCTAGATTGTGGCGGCGACATCTAAAAGCTCCATGTGCACGACCTTGAGGGAGAACGCATATAAGGTTATGATGCAATGGTACCACACCCCCACAAAATTGGCTAATTTTCTGCCTAGTTACTCCCCATTGTGCCCTAAGCAGTGTGGACAGCAGGCAGACTTGTTACACATGCTGTGGTCTTGCCCCAGGATCGTCCCGGTCTGGGAATCGATTAAAGATTGGCTGAACAAGATCCTAGGCAAATCCATACCAATGGAACCATGGCTGTTCCTTCTGAACAGGCCAAATAAAGGACTCTCCCTAGGCGAAAATAAGTTAGTAGCGCATTTTGCGATGGCGGTACGAGGGGAGATCACAGCACGTTGGAAACAAAATGAAATCCCTTTAATTGCTAAGATTCGGAATCGGATTTGGTCGATATGTCAGATGGAGAAGTTGACAAGTCTGGTCAACGACACTGGTACAAATTATCTAAAAGTCTGGTTACCATGGCTGGCCCAGACAGACATACCGGGGGTAGAAAGGGCCAAGATTTGGCATTGATTGAGGTAAGTGCGCTCTCCCTCGAAAGACGGCCAAAAATTGGGCTACAGGGTCCCTCCAGAAACAAACAGACAGTGACAGGTAGAGCCTAGAGTAGAGGACATAGCCAAAGCGAGGAGTGCACCCTGTTTCCTCAGATGCAGAGAGCCAGCCGGTGCAAACACGAAAGCAGAGCCACGGTAGGAGAAAAGCGGTACCCCCCCTCCCTTCTCTTTCCAGGGGGATGTGTGTCTGTTTGTTTACCCGGTTTGTCTGTAATTAGACGTACCTTCATACAACGGAGTTTCAGCGACTGCAGGTTTTTCCTGCGCTACATTTGTATGCTTTGTATGTCATTTATGTACGTGCCAAATAAAACTTAAGTTAAAAAAAAAAAAATTGGTATGAAAACCCTGCGGTCGCTGGTGAGATATGCGCAGGGAGAGGCGGCTCTCTCTATGCAGCTCTCTATGTAGCTGGAAAAGATCGCTGCAGATCCACGGGTGACACATCATGATAACTACACTGACAAAACTGGCGGCGTAACAGGCCACGCAACACATTTTATGAAGGCTACTAGCATAGGCCCTAAATGTTTTTAAAAATCCCTTCTCAGTTTTTATTAAACATAGGACTGGAGGTAAGGCCCTTTTTAATGGTAGTTTTGGCAAAGTATATCATGACATTTCACTTATTATAAAGTCGTACGGCGCATAGAAAGGGACACCTTTTGTAGATTTGTCTCTTATCTGAAAACGGAAATCAAACACTATACATAACCCCTACTTGTATATACATACTTTATCATACCGTATATTCAATAAAAAGAGGGGAAAAAATAAATGCACTGACATTGGTCGACTAGTTTTAATTATGTGATGCCCACATTTGAACCACTACTTCAAGACACAAACAGAAGACATTTCTTGTAATATTCGGCTACTGTATGCAAAGAGCTGAGTTTACAAGGCATTTTATTTTCATTGTTAGTTAAAGGGGCAGTTTTCCATGCATGTTTATTGTTTTCTTTCTGATAGATTTTGTTTCTCCATACTGTACAATCCAGTCTTGGTTTTCACCCCTCTATGCGATTTCCCTGATTTTTTTAATTTTTTTTAATGTTTGCTTTAATCCTAAAACTTACAGAAATATATATAAGTATATATACTCACTTGGTCTCATAGGTGCCTCAGAGGGGTTTATACCCTGACTATTAGCGTCCTCTGTCTTGCAGTCTCAACTACATTTAGTTGTTTGAGACCATTCCAACGTATATTCATTGACACGGATGCGTGGTATTGTCAATTTAATTTATTTTTAATTCACCATACACGGCGTTTTGGTAACATATGTTTTATGTAAATTTATTAAAAGTTAAATTTTAAGGAATGTAGGAGTGCAGTATAGTGAATTCTTTTAGGAGACACATCCATTTTGTGTTCTCCTTCCCCCCCTTTTCTGATTCACTTTCAGTTCACAGTTTTGCACCCACATATTTGATTACCATTATTATCTACTTATTACTTCTTCAATTTGTGTGGCTTTGTGATCACTCCCTAACTCCCGCGTTTTCTCTAATCCTAAAACATTAACCCAAATCCAATATAATATGGCTGCTAAAGCTCTTTCACTTAGGTCAGGATTCATCAATCTGCCAGATAAGTAAATAGCAGTTACTACCAGACTGAGGTGAGAGTTGAATTATGAAACTACAGTATACTGCAGGCTTTGGGTCTTTTTACATTGTTATACAGTAGTAAGTCATGTTGGATGAACTGTTCTTTAATGTACTTTTGATTCATGTGTAATATGAGCCTTGTTTATCTCCCAATCATGATCTGAACTTCCCTCAACCTATTGTCTCTTTGGCAACTGGTTAGAACTGTAAATTGTGCCAAACAGCTGAAGTTGCGCAAAGCACTTTGGATGCTTTCATGATTATTTTTGGACAGTAGCCACTAATACCAATATATATGCAACACACCATAGAGAGAAGGGCTGGATGCTTTAACTCAAGAGAACATGGATATAACGGGGCTCGGGACCATTGTCCTGGCTGTAGTGATATCATGTATGCTAATCTATTCAACATGGAGTACAATGTATAGGAAGTGCAATTTCCCCCCAGGTCCAACTCCCCTACCTGTGATTGGAAACTTGCTGCAGATCAAAAGAGGGAGGATGGTGAAGTCTCTGATGGATGTAAGTCATTTACCTACATGTTTCCAGTTCTCCTTTCAATTTTAATCTAAACAAAGCTAAAACGAGGAGGATAATGTGACTTTTGATTTTACAGTATATGAAGGGGACCCATGTTTGTGGATATGAATCCTTTCTTGCAGAGGGGGGTGGGAAGAAAGTCTATGGAGACATATGATTTTTACGAAGGGGGATCCCATGAAAGTCTATGGGAACAAATCCTTCTTATAGAGGGGAATATCAGGAAGGTCCTTGGGACAAATAATTTCTTGTTGAAGGGGATCCTATGAAAGTAAAATCACTTCTAGATGAGTAGGATAACCAAGAATCTACATATACAATCTTGGTTGTCTCACTTGTCTAGAAGTTATTTTACTTTATGTGATTGTCTCTTGTGCTGTGCCGGTATATTGGATCTCTAGGGATCCTCACAGACTTTAACTATTTACCCTTTATCGTGCACCACACCTGCCTCTGCTGAGGCTTTTTATTCAATGTGCTGCCATTCTCTCTCTCTCTTTCTCCATTTTTTTTTTTTTAGTCCTGTGTATTTTGGGGAAATAAGATGCAAATAAAGGTACAATTAAGAAGTATAAGGCAGTTATAAATATTATACTGTAATGTATATAGAACGGGAAGGAAAATCTAAGGATCTAAAACCTAAAACTGTATTGTATTGTATGTCTTTATTTATATAGCGCCATAAATGTACATAGCGCTTCACAGTAGTAATACATATCATATAAATAACAAATAATATAAATAACAGATCATGGGAATAAGTGCTTCAGACATACTGTAAAAGTAACATTAAGGAAGGAGTCCCTGCTCCGAGGAGCTTACAATCTAATTGGTAGGTAGGGAGAACGTACAGAGACAGTAGGAGGGAATTCTAGTAAGTGCGTCTGTAGGGGGCCAAGCTTTATGTATCATGTGTCCATGATTATCCAGTGCTATTCATATGCTTCTTTAAGCAGATGTGTCTTAAGGTGAGTCTTAAAGGTGGATAGCGAGGGGGCTAGTCGGGTATTGAGGGGAAGGGCATTCCAGAGGTGTGGGGCAGAAAGTGAGAAAGGTTTAAGGCAGGAGAGAGCTTTAGATACAAAGGGGGTAGAAAGAAGACATCCTTGAGAAGAACGCAAGAGTCGGGATGGTGCATAGCGAGAAATTAGGGCAGAGATGTAAGGAGGGGCAGAAGAATGCAAAGCTTTAAAAGTGAGCAGGAGAATTGAGTGTGAGATATGGGATATAATCGGAAGCCAGGAGAGGGATTTCAGGAGGGGAGATGCGGAGACAGATTTAGGAAAGAGTAGAGTGATTCTGGCAGCAGCGTTTAGGATAGATTGTAGGGGAGACAGGTGAGAGGAAGGAAGGCCGGACAGCAGTAATCGAGACGTGAGAGAATGAGGGCCTGAGTCAGAGTTTTAGCAGTTGAGTAACAGAGGAAAGAGTGTATCTTTGTGATATTGTGCAGGAAAAAGCGACAAGTATAGGGTGCTGTGTGATTAAAATACAATGTGAGCATTTCTATAAAATAACATATAACACAGAAATCTGCTTATTATTGAAATAATATGTTTTACTCTTTATACAGATGTAGCAAGATTTACTGTCTCTGGAGCCACGGCTTGGGAAAAAAAAGTTGTGGCTCTAGAGGCATTGTCTGCTGAGGTCTCGTAATTGGGGGTCCATGCCTCCAGATCAGATCCCCCCACTGTGCTAATCCTCCTGCTCCAGGGCAACCAGGGTCGCGTGACCGCAGCTTATTCCGATGATGGAAATATTAAGCTTTGCTACTGTACATCTGTATGTAAAATACGTGGATTGGGTATCTGCAAACCATACATTTGATAGTGGCACACAAGATAAAAAGGGTCAATTTTTACCATTTATATCTTTCTTTTCTATCGACCTCAATTGAAATAGTAACTAATGATCCATTTCATAGAGAATCAATGGCCAATATCCACACAAATGGGTGCTAAACTTTAGTATGCCTTTAGTTTCATGGGAATAAAGGTGTGCTAAATCTTAGCACCATTTTGTGAATCTGGGCCATTGTGAGGGAGCATTGACCAGCAGATCGTGTGTGTTTGTCTGATGTGAGAAAATGGGCACACTGTACATTTGGTGGCAGATGTTCCACTAGAATATTTAAAAAAGAAATTAAAAAAAATGTGAAAATATATATAACAGTCATTTTCAACAAGTGTGTTGTGGCACCCGGTGGCACTAGCATAATCCAGAGATGGTGCCTCCCTATATTGTAGAGCAAGTTACATGTTAGAAGGCTATACAGAAATATAACTCCCCTCTAACCGGAAAAATACTACATCTAAGTTTATATTTTTTTTAAATAAAGAACATTGTCTTTACAAGTATTATTTAGAAAAGCTATTACAGAGAAAGCTATGGCAAGAAAGGATTAAGGGTGTCACCTAAATTATGAAAATAAGGCAGGAGACAATGGTGTTTGCTAAATCTAGTGCTGTTTGACAAGTCTGCATTTGTAGACCCTGAAAATAAGATGTTCTGATAACCACTATCCAATATTTACTGCTGGCTGAAAGTACCTGCTTCTCTCTTTCCACTTGCAGTGTATGTACTTGTAGACATGTATCCCCCTGGCTACTAATCTGCCCTGCCTAACACATAAGCCCTGGTACCAGTGCAGGCAGTGTTGGGGTTAAATCTATGCCCTGCTGTAGTAAGCAGCTTCCTTGAGTGATAGGGGCTGGCCTGTGGCCTAGGTGCCGCCCACCCGGGGATGAGACCTGAAGACCCGCCCCTGGTAACAGTGGGAGTGGCAGTTGGGAATTGACAGTTGGGAGTTGTCAGTCAGTTCTCCCCTTTCCCCTCAAGGGAGTGGGTCATTGTTCTTTCCTCTTCTGCATTTGAGTGGGAGCTGTTACCCCTTACTCCGCCAGGGAGTAGGGGAGCAATGGATAGACCTGGGGGTTGATTCCAGGGACCAGAGGAAATGCATTGTTGATTGTGTACGGCTGTACTCAAAAAAGACCAGTTGCTGTTTTTATAATCCTGCCTGTGACTGCAGTTTATCAGGGGGAGTGCAAGATGGTTTTCCTGCAGGAACTACACCCAGCTCTGCTGCGGCCTGCTGGAAATGGAGACGTTCCACCCAGAAAGAGCAGAGAATATCCTGAAAGCCAGTCCTGTCTTCCCCACTACTATAGAAAATCAGGGAAAGGAAACACCCTTTAACTTGCACTCAGTGTCTCAGTAGATATGATTATTAGAGTTAATACTTATTATTTTAATATAGAAATTTAAAAAAAGGGGGGTGGTATCATGAACATTTAGTCTAGATCATATACATACAATTAGAACAACAGACACAAACATATATACAAACACAAACTGGAAGGGGACCTAGTGAGCAACCCTTTAGGTAGGAAATCAGTCAATGTAATCGAAGCTCACATAAGTATAATATATGGAATACCCATTCCAGCACTAATTAAAAGACCTGTAATCAATTAGACAGGTGTCCAAGGCTAGCATTCATAGTATTGTGGTGCTACGTGTAGCATACAGGTGTGTATCAATTGAGAGATACACTTGCTTCTCACCACAAATAGATGAGACTTTTTAAGTAGTCAACAAGCCAAGTAGTAATAATATCTAACTACAATATTCAATGGCTTAAATCTGATCTACAGTGCAGCAATGAAAAACGGCCCACAAAATGTGATTGAATTGGCCCTGAGGCCAATGAGGGTCAGAGCCCGTATCAATTTATAGCCTCTTACACTAAACTAAATAAACTGCACAAGGTGAGTGATAATAATATAATATACGAGCACACAATAATAATGATAGTAAAAAAGCACAGGGTGGGGTGAGAATCACTAGGAGAATGAACGCTGCTGGCAGCTGCTAATGTTGCTTGCAGCTGAGAGACCATATTATGTTGTAACAGTCTAGGTGGTCAATTTCCTAATAGTAGCCTAAACCCACTTACTATATACTGTACAAATGCTATACACATTGTGCCATCGTCATGGCTCAAATAAACCGCAATAGTGTGAGAAGTAAAGCAGTGAATTGGGTATAACTACAAATTTAGCAAGTAATGTGATACAAATGGTCACAATATGTAGCACATTGCTACCTTTTCTGCTAAGTTCGGCGTTCAGAGACGCTCACCACTCACCACCCGGTCGGAGCTACGTCGTGACGTCATGACGCTTGGCCTCGTTAGTCCCGCCTCCCACCTGACGCACGTTTCGCGGCTATAGACAGACACTCAGCAATTCTTTAAGCCTCACAAGTACAGCACAGCGAGAGTACAAGTAACAGTGAAATCTCCCTTGGGGTGGGGGAATACCTGTTACATACTGATCAATGAGTGTAATATCAGTCGGTGTCCGTGTCCTTAAACTACTGCAGCACCTTATTAATATAAAAAAACCTCACACTTACATGTGCATCTACACACTAAAGTTGAGGGTGCAGCATTCCCCAGCAAAGTAACTTAAAAAGAGTAGAGAAAAACGGACATGGCATAATACATTTTAATAACAATAAGTAAATAAAAGTGGATGCACTCACAAACGACTATGTTAAAAAGGCATTGGTGAATTTCTTTCCAGCCTTGTGTTCCTCTGCTCCTGTCCAGCTCTCCCACGTCTGACCCTCTACCTTGTGGCTAATGGGTTGCTCCGTGGTATTTGACTATTTGAGCAGCTCCCGTGTGCCTCTGTGTCCCTGCTTCACAGTGGCTATCTCAGGCTTCACACAGCCTGGTTTGTGCCTTCCGATTCAGTGCCTAACAGGGTCTGGTTTGCGCAGCATCTCAGAGGTTGGTCAGGGGTTAGCTGATTCATCAGTTGCCGGTTTTTAGGAGTACGGTGGCTCACACTGGCAAAAATTAATCAAACGAATTTCGCAATTAGCTTCCTCAGTGAGGTAGCTAATTGCGAAACGCATTTGATATTACACTCTGTTCTGTGTTGTTTGTGTGTCTGTTTGTTTTCTCCCACATATATCTGCTTGGGATGGTAAACTGAGCCCATGCGCTGGAGGACTTCCCCTTTTCTTTACAAATTGCTTTGGAGGTGTTGGAATCACCTCCCGGGACTCTGGCAGCAGGACTTTTCAGACACTAGGACTACTGCATATTAATATATATTTTATTTGTATACATTGTATTATTGTGGATCTTGGTGGTTGATTGGCGCGACTTTCTCTATTTTTATACATCCTGATC